>NC_041021.1:10724998-10869273 GCF_004193775.1 Glycine soja | reverse complement strand
TTCACCTCCTCCTCAACGTGAGGATTTCCGCTCTCATGAATGAAGTCTCTCCGAATTACGGGTCTTCGTTCGTATGTTGGTGACCGCTTTGACTCGTTAGATTCACGCTTGCCGGTATGGACATCTGCTTACACAGCTTGAAGAGGATGTCGGCTACATTCGTCAAGTTTCGATCTTCACCACCTCCTCCGTCGTCTTAGTTTTTAGGTTATGATTATTTATCTTTTATAAGCGTGTATATTTGGCTTTTAGTTTCTTAGAATTTACATTATTATGCAAGTACTTTGCTTATTTATCTATGGATTTTTTTACCACTTCAGGTTTTTTCTTGGATGTTTGGGTTGTTGACATTTTCAGTTTTGGATTCGGTTTAATTATTTCTTGTTTGTGAGTTTGGCTTATTATATTTAATACTCTGATGCTTATATCTTGCTACTCCATTGTTATAACTGTGGTTGTTCCCGAGTTCTTTGGCTTTTTATGTTGCAAAGGGGAGAAAAAGGTTGTAGCATAAGCTTAAGAAAAAGGCTTAATAAAAAGGATTGTGTTTTTTTTTTCTTTTTTTTGGTTGGTTTAGCATAAGCTTAAGAAAAAGCTTAACAAACTTTAGAAATCAAGTGACATGTATTTCGAGATATAGGGGGAGAAAACGGATGCACATTTTATCTATATACAATTGTTTGTTGCTTGCTTGAATCTTGATTTCAGGTATTGTATTTGTCATCATCCAAAAAGGGGGAGATTGTAGATGCAATTGGCTTTGATGTTTTGATGATGCTCATGATGATGTGGTTGCAATGATGCAAATGGGCTTTATTCAAGATTAAAATTCAAGACAATACTTCAAGATTACAAGGCACAACATCAAGATGATCACTAGAATATTAGGAAGGGGAATTCCTAATTGAATAGCAAAGGTTTGGCCAAGTTGATTTAAAATAAAAAGTGTTTTTCAAAGGTTTTACTCTCTGGTAATCGATTACCAGAGGATTGTAATCGATTACCAGTGCGCCAAAGACGTTTTATAACAAAAATTAAAAACTAAAAAGACTATAAAAATTTGAATTCATAAATTTTAAAAGCTGTAATCATTACACAATTTTGGTAATCGATAATCTCTGCTTTTCACCAATTTCCAGATGAATCCTTGAGCAAGGCCTTAGAAAGATTCTGTGGTCTATTAAGAAAGACACCCACTCACGGATTCTCAGAACCGATTCAGCTCACCATTTTATTGATGGGTTAAGGCCATAGTCCAAGTAGCTATTATTAGACGCTTCTGCTGGGGGAAAGATAAAGTTGAAAACCCCTGAAGAAGCCATGGATCTTATTGAAAATATGGCTGCAAGTGACATTACTATTCCCAGAGATAGAGCTCACATACCAACAAAGAAAAGTCTTCCTGGAACTTACATCGCAAGATGCATTGTTGGCACAAAACAAGTTGTTTTCCAAGCAATTAGAAGCATTGACCGAAACACTAAGTAAGTTGCCAACTCAAATATATTCAGCGCAATCTTTACCATTTACTGTTTTGCAGGTTGTAGGGTGTGCCATTTGTGGTGGAGCTCACAATTCTGGTTTCTGTATCCCCAATGAAGAACTAGCTCATGAAGTCAATTATATGGGGAATCAGTGAAGACAAAATTTCAATGCAGATGGATATTTCCTATTTCAGCATGGCCAGCCATATAATTCATAGCAGGGTCAGTGGAGGAATCACCCTGGAAACCAGTTCAACAAAGACCAGGGTGGTCCATCTATAAGGCCACAATAGCAAGGGCCTAGTCTTTATGATTGAACAACAAAGCTGGAAGAGACTTTAGCTCAATTTATGCAGGTATCTATGTCAAACCATAAGGGACAGAGTTCGCCATAAAGAATTTGGAAGTCCAAGTGGGACAGCTGGCAAAACAGTTGGCGGATAGGAAGAATGTAAAGCTGTAATGACAAGGAGTAGAATGGCAATTCAGGCTAATGAAGGTAGAGCTGAAGAGAAAGTGGAGGGATATAAACAACAGTCGACAGTTGAGCCGACACTGGAAACCAGTTTCTGATCTTATTGAACTTGAGGAGGTTGTGGAAGACGAGGATGACCAACAAGAGAGAGAGACACCAATAAAAGAAAGTGAAATAGGAATAAAGATGAAGGAAGAACAAGAAAAAGAAAAAGAAAAAGAAGAAATAGAAAAAGAAAAAAATCAGAAAAATGAAAAGAAAAAGAGAAGGTTGATGAGGAGAAAAAGAAGAGCAAGAGTGAGGTTTCAAGAGAGAAAAAGAGAGAGATTACTTCAGCTGAAGGCAAGGAAGTACCATATCCATTGGTACCTTCCAAGAAGGATAAAGAGCGACACTTAGCTAGATTTCTTGACATCTTCAAGAAGTTGGAGATCACTTTGCCTTTTGGAGAAGCTCTCCAACAGATGCCACTCTATGCCAAATTTTTTAAAGACATGCTGACAAAGAAGAACCGGTACATACACAGTGACACAATAGTTGTGGAAGGAAATTGTAGTGCTGTCATTCAACACATCCTTCCCCTGAAGCACAAAGATCCTGGAAGTTTCATTATACCGTGTTCTATTAGTGAGGTTGTTGTGGGTAAAGCTCTCATAGACTTGGGAGATAATATCAATTTAATGCCTTTATCCATGTGCTGGTGACTTGGAGAGATAGAGATAATGCCCACACGCATGACCCTCCAGTTGGCTGATCGCTCCATCACAAGACCATATGGAGTAATCGAAGACGTTTTGGTTAGGGTCAAACATTTGATTTTTCCAGCTGATTTCATAGTGATAGACATTGAAGAAGATACTGACATTCCACTAATTCTTGGAAGACCTTTTATGTCCACCGCAAGTTGTGTGTGGTAGACATGGGGAAGAGGAAACTACAAATGGCTATAGAAGACCAGCATATCAATTTTGATATGTTTCATGAAGAGAAAGCTTTGCTTGACCAAAATGTTTGTATGAAGGTGAGTGTGATGGAGGAAAAGAGACTAGAGAAGAAGGTTCTAGAAGTTGGAACCTTGTTGGAACCAGGATAACAAGATGATGCGTCAAGCTAGTGACGTTAAAAGAGCGCTTATTGGGAGGCAACCCAACTTTTCTTTCCCTTTTCTCTTTTTCATTCTGTATCTCTTGCATGTAGTTAGGATAGTTGCTTGTGATTGTGATTAACTTTTCAACTTGTTTAGTAGTGAACAAGGGGTTTTTTAGGCATAGGTGAAGAGATGGACAAAAAGACTTAGCAAATTTTTTTTCCAGTTGTCCATCCGCTAAGCGCAACCCTTGCGCTAAGTGCCATCTCTTCATGCGCTAAGCCTGAGCTTGCTCACGCTAAGCACTTAGACCCTTGATTAGTTGGTTGAATAGTTCAGCTAAGCACACATCACTGCGCTAAGCCCAACATCTTCACTGGAAGTAAACTTCAAGCAGTGGGCTTAGCGAAGATGATGCGCTAAGCGCCACTTCTTCAATGGAAAAATTTATTGTAGCAGCGCTAAGCACGCTGCCCTGAGCTAAGCCCCAAATCCATTCTGGAATTGAGCTTTCATAGTTGGGCTTAGCCCCAGGATGTGCTAAGCGCCAATCTTTTACTGTTTTTGAATTCTTAGAAGTGCGCTTAGTGCGCCTGTTGCGCTAAGCATTAATTACTCTCTGTAAGTTGAAGCATGATTGCGCGCTAAGCTTTACATCTCAGGCTAAGTGCATATTCCTGAAATTTTTGTGTTGCAGAAAGTGCTAAGCGCCACCTACTGCGCTAAGCCCGGATGCTCATTGGAATTTGAAACTTCAAATTTGGCTTAGCGTGAGGTTAGGCTAAGTGCATGGGCTTTAAACTCAAATGTCATATTGGCATGCTAAGTGCGCCAAACAAAAATGCTAAAATGAATTAGAACTTCCATAGGTGGTTACCTTTACACAAAACTTTTGCTTCTTTTGCTGTGCTTTCCTTCTGTGTGTGTGCATTTTGCTGTTGTGCCTCAAGTACTTTCTACATCTTCTTGCATTTAATTCCAATCCAAGTAAGTAGTGCTTCATTTCCATTTTCATACTTTGAAACTTAGGATAGACGATTTCTTGCTTTGTTAGCTTGCATTGTTGTTAGGTTAGGGTTTCTAGCTTTAGGGTTTGTTATTTTAGGATTTTAGGTAACTTAGGAGCCCATTAGGGGCAATGTGGCTGAAAGGGGTGAGGACCCCTGTGTTTCTATTTGGAAATCACGATGAACGTGCTAAGCGCGCCTGCTGCGCTTAGCCTGTTCATTGCAGCTATTAGATTTTTTAGATTTCCAGATGATCGCGCTAAGCGGACCATGTCGTGCTAAGGTCGTTCATCCCTGCTGATGAACGAAAGTGATGAACCCGCTAAGCGCATCTATGCGCTAAGCGGGACTAGTGTTTCAGACATTTAGGATTTTTGAAATTTTTGTTTAGTGCTAAGCCTGACCTGTCAGGCTAAGCGCCAATATGCTTCTATTTTTCAGTCCTTTGAATAAGGTTAAGCGTAGCCTGCTACGCTAAGCTCAACTCTCTCATTGTTTTTGAGCTTTTGTGGTTAGGCTTAAGAAGGGGGAAGTTCGATTATGCTGCTCCTGCCAGCACGAGCATAATGAGATTTAGAGCAAGTGGGGCAAAGAAGAAGGAAGGAGATACCCACGTTGTGACTTCAGCTCCGATGTGGCCTAAAACCCAACAAACCCCTCACAACACTTACCAATATTCCCCACACAAACCAAGCTTTTTAGCCCACGTCAGAAACCCTTCCAATCCGGTGCCCGTCCAACAAAGATTGCCTGCTCAACCACAAAGAGCTCCCCCTCAAAACTCGGCTCCCACACAATCTCGCCCCACCGACAATTCCAATCCCAGCACAAACGCCAATCCGGGAAGGAATTTTGCAGTAAAGAAGCTTATGGAATTCAGCCCAATCCTGATGTCGTATGCTGACTTGCTGCCGTCCTTGATTACCAACCAAATGGCAGTGGTGAACCCTGGGAAGATCTACCAATCTCCCTTTCCTCGATGGTACAACCCCAACACAACCTGTGCTTATCATGGAGGTGTCCCAAGGCATTCAATAGAACAATGCGTGGCTTTCAAACACAAGGTCCGAAGTTTGATTGATGCAAGGTGGTTGACATTCCAAGAGGACAACCTAAATGTGAGGATGAATCCTCTTGCCAGTCATGGGGGATCGGCGGTTAATGCAGTGGAGGAATGTGGACCTCAGGGGCTGAAGCGGATGGAAGATGTGTTAACCTCTAGGAGGTTCATATTGGAGGCGTTGTGCGAAGCAGGCATGATTCGCCTTGATGGGGCAAGGGAGATGCTTGTTTGATACATCTGGGAGCGTCACACGATGTAGAGGTTGCTCGGTGGCGGAAGACCTGCTACAGGGGTGATGGACAAAGGCTTGTTTGAGGTTTGTGGTGTGAGAAAGGAGGGAGAAGATGTATGCTTGTAATCGGCTGATAAAAGCCTGAGCAAACCCAAGCCCTAGGTGATCCAATTCACCAGGGATGTTTCCGTGCATAAGCCTCGAGGCTTCCACCCTATTCCAGAACCTATGCCATTCCCCTAAAAAAGTGACAAGGCGGTACCATGGAGGTATGCCACACAAGGGCCCAACGGAAGGAAGGACGCATCCGTCATACATGCTAAGGATGATCTATCCTGTGCCAAAGTCACTAACATCTCTGGGACGAACAACATAACCCATAATGGGAGAATCTTCGCAGCACCCGAGCCATCGGTGCGGTCAAAGAACCCGAAGGGAAAGGCAAAGGCGGGTGTGGAAGAGAGCATCAAGGCGAGCTCGATTCTGGATTAGGAGGTGCGAGCTGGAAGGTTTGCTAAGGAAGAAGAGGACTTCAGCAAAAAAGGGATATCTGCTGAAAAAGTGACTGAGTTCCTGCGAATCATCCAATAGAGCAAGTTCAATGTAATTGAACAACTCAATAAAACCCTAGCTAGGATCTCCCTGTTGAGACTACTCATGAACTCTGAGCCTCATCGGGCGCTGTTGGTCAAGATTTTGAACGAAGCCCAAGACATATCTGTGGAAGGGTTCAGGGGCATAATCAACAATATCACAACCAATAATTACCTCACATTCGCCAATGAGGAAATACCCGTGGAGGGCTGGGGGTACAATAGAGCGTTGCACGTATCCTTCAAATGTTTGGACCACATTGTGGCCAAAGTACTTATTGACAACGACTCTTCTCTATATCTCATGCCCAAGGCTACTTTGGACAAGTTGCCTTTCAATACCTCACACCTAAGGCCAAGCTCCACGGTGGTGTGGGCTTTCAACGGCAGCCGCTGGGATGTAAGGGGGGAGATCGATCTCCCAATACAAATCAGACCCCACATATGCCAAATTACTTTCCAAGTGATGGATATAAACCCTGCCTATAGCTACTTACTAGGCCGGCCTTGGATTCATTTAGTGGGGGTGGTCCCTTCAACGCTACACCAAAAGTTGAAATTTGTGGTGGAATGGTAGTTAATCATAGTCTCGGGAGAAGAAGACATTCTTGTGAGTTGTCCTTCTTCTATGCCTTATGTGGAAGCCATTGAGGAGTCCATGGAAACGTCCTTTCAAGCCTTGGAAGTGGTAAACAATGCTTATGTGGAGTCTCCCCCGGTACAACCGTGCTCATCTGGGGCCGCATTAATGGTAGCTCGAGTGATGTTAGGACATGGATACAAGCCCAAAATGGGTTTGGGACGAAACAACAATGGCGTGGCAAGTTTGGTAGAGTTCATAGAGAATCACAGAAGGTTCAGGCTGGGATATGAGCCTACACACACCGATGTTAAGAGGAGTGCCCTAGAGAGAAAGGGAAGAAGCATGGGCCAGTCACAAGGGTTGCAAGTGAAAGGGGTTCTTTTATGCCACATCAATGCAAGCTTTGTCAGCGCGGGTTGGATGTGCGAGGGGTAGGTCACCATGATACATGAAGAAACCCCCAGGAGCAATCAAATTGGGTGTGATCGTGCCCTCCGAAGTTCGAATTGGGGAACTAGCGAATTGTCAAACAACCCAGAATTTCCGTGGCAAACACAATGTAATTCGTTAGTCCTAACCTTATCGCTAGGCCTAGGCTTTAGGATTTTTCCTCCCTGTTTGGGCTTGTCTTTTGTTACCATAAATATATGAATATACAATCCTTCTTCATTTGTTCTTGCCCTTTCATCCATTCTCATTCTGCCGCATGTTTATTTTTGTTGCGATTAAATGGTACAGATTCGACAATGAGTCCTATGAAGGTAATGATACCGAGGACCCAGACATCAATTTTGAGCAACTGGTAAACCAAGCTGAGGATGAGGAAGATGAGGATTGGGGGCTTCCCCCAGAGCTAAAAAGAATGGTCGAACAAGAAGATAGGGAAGTAAAGCCACACCAAGAAGAAATGGAGATTGTGAACTTGGGTGTTGGCGAGGAAAGACAGGAGGTAAAGGTTGGCACAAGCATGTCCATGAATATCCGGGATGAATTGGTAGCTCTACTGCGAGACTACCAAGATGTTTTTTCTTGATCATACCAAGATATGCCCGGCTTGAGTCCCAACATTGTGCAACATAGATTACCTTTGAATCCCGAGTGTTTCCCGGTAAAGCAAAAGCTGTGGAGGATGAAGCCCGAGATGTCCTTGAAGATAAAGGAAGAGGTTAAAAAGCAATTTGACGATGGCTTCTTGGCCGTCGCTTGACACCCGGAATGGGTTGCCAACATCATGCCAGTCCCTAAGAAGGATGGGAAGGTGCGAATGTGCATGGACTATCGGGATCTAAACCTAGCCAGTCCAAAGGATAACTTTCCTCTACCGCACATCGACATCCTTGTAGATAACATGACCAGTTTTGCCCTATTTTCATTCATGGATGGGTTCTCGGGCTATAACCAAATAAAGATGGCATCGGAGGACATGGAGAAGACAACATTCGTCACCCTATGGGGAACCTTCTGCTACAAAGTGATGTCCTTTGGGCTTAAGAATGTTGGGGCAACTTACCAGCGGGCTATGGTAGCATTATTCTACGACATGATGCACAAAGAAATTGAGGTCTATGTGGATGATATGATTGCCAAGTCAAAAACCGAGGAGGAACACCTTGTCAACTTACGAAAGTTGTTCAAGTGGCTACGTAAGTACCAATTGAGGTTGAATCTCGCCAAGTGCACTTTCGGGGTTAAGTCGGGAAAGTTGCTCTGTTTCATCATACGCCAGAAAGGGATAGAGGTGGACCCGGACAAAGTGAAAGCCATCCTTGAGATGCCCGAGCCACCTGTGAGCCTCTCTTCAAGCTATTACATAAGAACTAGTTTGTCCAATGGGACGATGACTGCCAAGTGGCGTTCAGAAGGATTAAGCAGTGCCTTATGAACGCTCCTGTGCTTGTGCCACCAGTGCCTGGAAGACCCCTTATCCTATATATGACGGTGTTGGGTGATTCGATGGGGTGTATGTTGGGGCAGCATGACGAGTCCGGAAAGAAGGAACGGGTTGTCTATTACTTAAGCAAGAAGTTCACAACATATGAAATGAACTATTCTTTGCTTGAAAGGACATGCTGTGCCCTGGTGTGGGTAGCTCACCGTCTAAGGTAATACATGCTGAGCTACACTACTAGGTTGGTGTCCAAAATGGACCCAGTCAAGTACATATTTGAAAAACTTGCTCTCACCGGACGGATCCCTCAGTGGCAGGTTCTGCTGTCAGAATTCGATATTGTTTATGTCACTCAAAAGGAGATAAAGGGAAGTGCCTTGGCAGATTACCTGGCTCAATAGCCCATCAATGACTACCAGCCTATGCATCTAGAATTTCCGGATGAGGACATCATGACCTTGTTCGAAGAGGAGGTAGAGGATGAAGATAAGGACAAATGGATTGTGTGGTTTGACGACGTGTCTATCGCACTAGGCCATGGAGTGGGGGAAGTTTTGGTACCTGTTAGTCGGTGAATACGACTAACTTTTGTGTATAAAACTTGTGTAAAAAACTTGTGTAAATTGTATCAAATTTCTCCAATTTATGGTTATTTTTTAGTGTTGTAAATATTTTTAGTTAAAGATAGGTAATAAATACTTAGTAATTCTATTTTGTGTGTTTAATAATCATTTTCTCTCAATTTTAGGTTAATTAGGTAAGTTTGTGAAGTGCTGATTTTCACCTTCTCGCTAAGCCAATCTGCTGGCTTAGCGAGCCATCCGCTGAGCGTAACACTTCTCGGCTGAGCGCGAGGAAGAATCTAGAAGAAGGATGAGTTGTGCATGTTCACTGAGCGCAGGGTCATCCCGCAAAGCGCACCGCTTCAGTCCATCCGCTGAGCGAGAAAAGAACGTGCTAAGCCGATATTCACTAATGTGAGCTGAGCGGTTTAGAGTTGCGCTAAGCACACGAGCATGAACAAAGCCACCTATTTAAGCCTGAAATCAGATTTAGAGGGGGAGTTTGGCCATTTTCTCGAGGAGCACTTGCATGTCTACAATTTTAGAGAGAGAGAGGTCCAAGTTCCAGAGAGTTTGAGAGATTTTGCTGTGTGAAGATCTGCAGAGACCAGAGCTAGAAGAGGAAGCTGTCCTAAGAGCTTGAGATGAGTTTGTGAGTGATTGAAATGTCCTAGAGGTTGAGGAGACATCCCCACTGCTTGTATTTCTACAATCTTTCATTCTTCTATTCTCTTTGTTGTAAAGGAAGCTTCCCAGTTATGGAAAGCTAAATCCTCTGTTGGATCTGCCTTGTAAGTACTTGATGTAAATATCGTTTTATCTATTTAATGATGTTTTGTGTGTTCACTGTGCTATCAGAACTTCATTCTACCATGCTTTTACCTTGATCACGTAGATGCATGTGTTTTTAGGATCATTCAACAGTGGAAACTGGTTTGATTCTTAGAACTTGATAGGACGGGGCTAGTTTGTTGTATGTTTGTCTTAATGCGGTCCTGACCGAGTTTAGTCCAACAAGAGGAATCTGCGGACGATGCTTGATCAGGATTAGGCTAGACTATCATGAGGAATCAGGGTTTATCATTTCAGGAGACACCATAGAATACATAAACATTGTTAAGTAGAGAACATCCTTTTAACATCAGGCACATACTTGGAAGATGCTTGTCTTTACGCATCATTTCTCACGTGTTTTTCCCTTTTAATAGTTAGTTTACACATCTGTTCATATAAATACATCTTTTTTAACATCAGACATCTATTAGTGAAATAGCTTTACCAAGTAACACAAGTTCGCTGAGAGTTCGATAGGAAGCGAACAAGTTTTTGGTGCCATTGCCGGGGAGCTTCTTTTTATTTGGAAAGTTAGTTCATTTTTAGGTGTCCATTCTTTATTCATCATTCTTTGATTATCTGTGAATATTTGTTCTCAATTCTTATTTGTCTTCTCTGATTGAATTGGATAACTACTGTTCTGTTAGTATTTTGTATGTATAGCATCTCCTGCAGGTGGCCCAATTATTCCTAGGGAAGACAAATCTCTAACTGTTGTATCATGAAGATTGTTATCTCTATTCCACTAATAAATTATGATTTCACCTGAGGAGAGCATCACCAGGACAATTGTTACTTTTATTCTATAAATGACTTTGACTGGAGACAGGAACCGACCATGTACAACTACCACGAGAAAGGAAGAGCTCCTAATCTTGAAAGTGTATTGGCAGACTTCATGACATACCAAGTGTCATACCCTAATTTCATCCGGGGACCATCTGTTTGTTGGGATGCAACCCTCGCTTGACCACTTCGAGGCACTTGACACCCATCGTTGTGCAATCCGTAAAGTTTCGTAACATTTCGGAAGCCAAAGAAGGGATGATTGCGTAATCCGTAAGGTTTTGTGATATTACGGAAAGAAAACAAGTATCGTTAGGTAATTCGTAAAGTTTCGTAACGTTACGGAAAAAGAATCAGCAAAAAAAGGGGTAGAGGGGGTGTATTTAGTAAATAGGGGGGTACAAATAGTAATCAGACCCACTTGGGCCTTCCAGGATCTTCCAACAGAAGGCGGTGCCTTCTAGTGGAAGCAACCCAGCTCGCCTGGGCGAGCTGGGTGGCAACCACCTCCCTCTTTTCCCCTATAAATAGGGGAAGGAGGGCAGAACAAAAATGTTCAACCTTCCTGGTATCTGAGAATTACTTAACATTAGTGAGAAAAATTGTTTTCGTGAAAAAAATCCAAGCCAAGGCGCTTCCGTAACGCTTCCGAGACATTTCCGTGGGTGATTTCGTGATGATTTTCCACTGTTCTTCATCGTTCTTCGTTTGTTCTTCGTCGTTCTTCGGTCTTCAACCGGTAAGTTCCCGAAATCGAACTTTTCAATTCATTCTATGTGCCCTCAGTGGTCCCCACTTGTTTCGAATGCTTTTATTTTTATTTCATTTACTTTCCGTACCCCCTTTTGACGTGCTTTAGTCATTTATTTAAGTCATTTTCTCACCTAATCAAAAATAAAATAAATTTCCACCGATCATTTGAATTGTAACATCTTTTAATTTCTGTTAAAATGAAATCCGACTGTTCTGTCATGCCGTAACCACGTTGAAAACCAAAAAAGAGGCAAAATAATAATATAATAATAAAAAAATATCTTTTAATAAAATAATAATAAAAATAATCGGACGTTTTTCTTTGGGATTTTCTTTCTTAATCGAATTGACTAATAACCAAAGTGAAACTAAGGCTAAAATCAATTCATAAATCAAGCTTTTGTCATCACCTAAAAAATCCATTTTTAAGGTCCAACGCCTTGAAATGGTCTTTTCTGCTTTTATTGGTTAAACATGGATTTTTAAGCCTAAAATCAACACGTAACTTTGTCACCTCTTTCAAAAAAATCAAGAAATCATTAATGGTCCAATGCCTTAATGTTTTCTCTCCTTCCAAAAAGAATCAAAAGATCGTTTAATGGTCCAATGCCTTAAATGACCTTTTATTCAATCAAAAATATATATCTTGCAAAAAAGGATAAAAGCAACTTAACCGACGTTTAGTTCTTGAAAAACTACGCAGGTCTGATTTCCTTACCACAATTGAGGAATACGTAGGAGCAAGGGAAACACCTTTGTCGACCACAAAAAGATAAAAATATAAAAAGTATAAAAAGACATAAAGACGCAAAAGAGAACATAAGACGAATTGAAGTCACGTTTGCACATTTGATTAAAGGTTGTCGTCCCTTGTGACGGACGCGTGGGGTGCTAATACCTTCCCCGTGCGTAAATACAACTCCCGAACCTTTCACTTAAAGTTCGTAGACCACGTCTTTTTCCGGTTTTTCCGATGTTTTCCTCAAATAAATGTTGGTGGCGACTCCGCGCGTATTCCTTTCTTGGAAGACGCACCCATGAGCCTCGCGTCGCCCTCCCGTCGAAGGGTAGGTTGCGACAATTGGCGACTCCACTGGGGACTGTTTTTAGAGAGTTAGGCCAATCAATCTGTGTGCATTTTCATCATGTGACTTCCCTTTTGTTCTTTTTCTTTGTCTTTTTTCCTTATGTTCTTATATATATAAACTCTTCGATGCTTTTAGTGTGTTTTTAAAATGTATGCATGAGATAGATATTTATTCATTTGATGCACACAAACACCAACACTATTTGCACACACGGTGAGTTGAAAAGGGGCCCTATACCCGGGTCCGTGGGAACATAAGGAGTGGAGGTGAATATGTGGTCATGCTAGGTCTCTGACTTGCTTGATTACAGTGAACCCTCATCTAGAGTTTTTCTCTTTGATAACATATTGTTGCTAGTAGTCCCTACTGCCGCAATATGTTCTTCGAAGGGGATGATACCTCTAGAGACCATCAAGAGAGATATGACCACCTTGGGAATTATCACTAAAACCCTTTTAGCTCCCTCCTATGTAGGTCCCTAAAATAGGGGCACGAAGCAAACACGATGCGTGCCATTTTTCACACTGCCATGCATGTAGTCAAATATCGTGTACCCCTTTGATTATATTTGTTTGTGGATACTGTCGTACTATGTACTTCCCTGTGTTGTGCCTTTCGCATATGCATCATGCACGAGTTTCGTCTTAATTCCCTCACTTTGGCAAACCAACGGAGGGTCCGTGCCACCTTCTTAAATACATACGTCGGGCGCATGCTGCGCAAACATTGTATCTAAGAAAAGGACAATTTCCCGGGCTCCCGTATTCATCAAATTGCATCTGTGTCATATGCATTTCTTCATGCATTCATCCCATGCACGATAGATGTTGGAGTCTTGTTTCGCACTGGGTTTTGTTTCACTTTAGTAAAACATGGGATCGAGTCAAGCGCCTTTGCTTAAAAAGAGGTTCTATCAAGTCAAGGTCAAGAGCCTAGGAACCACCAGTCTAAAAGAATTGGGGTAATTGATGGGTCAGTTCCAGCAACAAGCATTTCACAAAGCTTACGATAAAATCTGGGACCTAGCCATGGCAGAAGTCTCCACAGAGGCCATTGCATCCCTCGCCTAGTATTATGACCAGTCATTGAGGTGCTTCACCTTTGGGGACTTCCAGCTATCACCCATGGTGAAAGAATTTGAAGAGATCCTAGGATGCCCTCTAGGGGGAAGGAAACCATACCTCTTCTCAGGGTTCTATCCCTCTTTAGCTAGGATTTCTAAGATAGTCCAAATCTCGGTGCAGGAATTAGACCACAGAAAGCAAGTCGAAAATGGGGTGGTTGGAGTACCGAGATGTTTGGAGGCAAAAGCAAGGATCTTGGCAGGTAGAGGCGAATGGGCTCCGTTCATAGACATCCTCGCACTGTTGATCTTCGGAGGAGTTCTCTTTCCAAATGTGTATGGATTGGTGGACCTAGCAGCGATCGACGCTTTTCTCGTCTATCATGACCGCAAGGAAAGCCCGATTGTCGCTATACTAGCTGATCTATATGACACCTTCGACCGAAGATGTGAGAAGAGCAGTACAAGGATTGTTTGTTGTACCCCGACCCTCTCTGTATGGTTGGTTTCACACCTTTTTCGCCAAGAGGTGAGGCATCCTTGCCCGCTAGAAAGCCACCGTTCATGCACAGAGAAAATAGGGGCAAATTGGGACCGACTCTTAGCAAGTAAAGAAGGAGCGTCTGTTAACTGGTTCCCTCGTTGGAAAGAAGGAAGAACCGGGGTTCTTATTTCGTGCGGAGGATTTTCGAATGTTCCCTTGACGGGGACAAGGGGGTTTTGTCATACCCTAATTTCGTCCGGGGACCTTTGCTTGATGACGTGCGACCATTCTTTGGTCCTCGTGAGATGCTTGGCACCCATCATTAGGCAATTTATGAAATTCCAAGACATGCCGAAAAACCAAAAAAAATATTGATGCACAATCCGTAAGTTTCCGTGACACACCGGAAATCAAATGGAAGCATCGTTGCATAATTAAGTGAGGTTCCGTAACATTCCGTAAGTCAAAAGGGGGATGATTATGTAATCCGCAAGGTTCCGTAACATTACGGAAAGAAAACAAGTATCGTTACGAAATTCGTAAGTTTCCGTAACTTTACGAAAAAAGAATCACCAAAAAAACAGCAGAGGGGGTGTACTTAGTAAAAATGGGGGTGCAAATAGCACCCAGGCCCACTTGGGCCCTCTAGAATATTCCTCCAGAAGGCTGTTGCTTCTGGAGGAAGCAACCTGGCTCGCCTGGGCGAGCTGAGCTCGCCTGGGCGAGCTGAGCTCGCCTGGGCGAGCTGGGCGGCAACCACCTCTCCTATTTTGCTATAAATAGGGGAGGAAGTGAAGAAGAAAAGGGTTCAGCCCCTTTGGCACTTCTCTCTCTTTCGAATTTGCTTGGAAAAATCGTTTCCGTGAAGAAAATCTAAGCCGAGGCGCTTCCGAAACGTTTCCGTAACGTTTTCCGTGAAGAATTTCGCAAAGGTTTCAACCGTTCTTCGACGTTCTTCATTCGTTCTTCATCGTTCTTCGATCTTCAACGGGTAAGTACCTCGAACCAAGCTTTTCGATTCATTCTATGTACCCGTAGTGGTCCACATTGTGTTTCGTGCATTTTTATTCTCATTTTGTTTACTTTTTATACCCCCTGTTGACGTGCTTAAGCCATTTTACTTAAGTCATTTCTCGCTTAAACTTAAAAATAAAATAAATTTCCACCGAACGTTTGAATTGTATTATCCATTAACTTCGGTTAAAATAAATTCCGACCGTTCGGTCGTGCCGTAACCACGTTGGAAATCAAAAAGAGGTAAAAAATAATATAATAATCAAAAAGACATCTTTTAGTAAAATAAAGCGGAAAATCAATCGGACGTTTTCTCTTTGGGATTTCTCATTCTTAATCGAATTGATTAATAACTAAAGTGAAACTAAAGGCTAAAATCAATTCGCCTAGTCAAGCTCGTCCATAAAAATAGGCTTTTGAAGTTTGTCATTTCGTTTTCTCACTAAGTAAAATGGATCATTTTTAAGGTCCAACGCCTTAAAATGATCACCTCTTAAAGTAAAAAAGGAATCACTTGATAAAAAAGAACTACGTAGGTCTGATTTTCTCATCCCAATTGAGGAATACGTAGGAGCAAAGGGAAACACCCTTGTCGACCACAAAAAGAGAAAAAATATAAAAAGGGTATAAAGGATATAAGGACATAAAAGGGAACGTAAAAATCAAAGTCATGTTTGCACATTCGATTAAAGGCTGTCGTCCCTTGTGACGGACGTGTGGGGTGCTAATACCTTCCCCGCGCGTAAATACAACTCCCGAACCTTTCACTTAAAAGTTCGTAGATCGCGTCTTTTCCGGTTTTTCCGACGTTTTCCTCAAATAAACGTTGGTGGCGACTCCGCGCGTATTCCTTTCGTGGAACACGCATCCCGCGAGTCACGCGTCGCCCTCCCGCCGAAGGGTAGGTTGCGACAGTTGGCGACTCCACTGGGGACTGTTTTTAGAGAGTTAGGCCATTTAATTTTGTGCAATGTTTTACCGTGACTTACCCCTTTGTTGGTTTCCTTTCATTATGTTCTTGTGTATATAAACTCTTTGTTGCTTTTAGTGCGTTTTAAATGTATGCATGAAGTAAATATTTATTCATTTGATGCACACAAATACCAACACTATTTGCACACACTGTGAGTGAAAAAGGGCCCTATACCCGGGTTCATGGGAGCATAAGGAGTGGAGGTGAATCTGTGATCATGCTAGGTCTCCGACTTGCATGATTACAGTGAACCCTCATCTAGAGCTTTTCTCTTTGAAAACCTATTGTTGCTAGTAGTCCCTACTGCTACAATATGTTCTTCAAAGGGGATGATACCTCTAGAAACCATCAAGAGAGATATAACTACCTTGGGGATTATTGCTAAAAGCCTAGTTAGTTCTCTCCCTTATAGGTCCCTTAAATAGGGGCACGAAGCAAGCACGCTGCGTGCCATTTTTCACACTGCCATGCATGAGTATCATATACCCTTTTGCTTATGTTCGGTAAATATTGTCATACTGTGCACATTCCCGCATTGTGTCTTTTGCATAGGCATTGCATATGGGTTCTGTCTTGATCCCTACTGTAAACAAACCAACGGAGGGTCCGTGTCGCCTTCTTAAAAACGTGCGTTGGGGCATTTCGTTACCCCTAGACGCCGTATCTAAGAAGGGGACAAATTCCCCGGACCCCCGCATTCCTAGATTGCATCTGTGTCATATGCATTCCATCATGCATTCATCCATCCCACCCATGAGATATCGGAGTTTTGATTTGCACCAGCTTTTATCTCACTTTAGTAAGCATGGGAACAAATCAAACCGGCAAGAGGTTCTACCAAGTCAAGGTCAAAAGCCTAGATACCACCAGCATCAAGGAATTAGGGCGGTTGATGGAACCCCTCCAAATGCAAACCTTCCGCAAGACTTACGGAAAGATCTTAGAGTTGACCATAGCAGAGGTGTCCATAGAAGCCATTGTATCACTTACCCAATACTACGACCAGCCTTTGAGGTGCTTCACATTCGGAGACTTCCAATTAGTACCAACCATTGAAGAATTTGAGGAAATTCTAGGATGTCCCCTCGGGGGAAGAAAACCATATCTTTCCTCCGGGTGTCTCCCCTCTTTGAGCAGAATTGCAACTGTGGTCAAGGATTCAGCAAGAGGTTTGGACCGCATAAAACAGATCCGGAACGGCATAGCGGGCCTACCACAGAAGTACCTAGAAGACAAGGCGAGGGGTATGGCCCATCAAGGAGACTGGATCCCGTTTATGGATGTGTTAGCTTTGCTAATTTTTGGGGTCGTCCTCTTTCCAAACGTGGATGGTTTGGTAGACCTAGCAGCAATCGACGCTTTCCTTGCCTACCACCATAGCAAGGAAAGTCCGGTGGTAGCTGTCTTGGCAGATCTATTTGACACGTTTGACCGAAGGTGCGAAAAGAGTAGCGCACGGATCATCTGTTGCTTACCCGCCCTCTGTGTTTGGTTGGTTTCGCACTTGTTCCAACAAGACACAAGACATCCATGTCCGCTCCTGAGCCATCGCTCGTGTACTGAAAAGAGGAGAATAGATTGGGACCGGCTCTTGGCCGGGATAGGAGGTAGAACAATCAGTTGGTTCCCCCGATGGAAGGAAGGAAAAGAAGGAGTCCTTTTCTCATGTGGAAGATACCCAAACATTCCGCTGGTAGGAACGAGGGGTTGTATTAACTACAATCCCGCGCTCGCTATAAGACAACTAGGGTACCCCATGAGGGGAGCACCGACGGAAGAAAGCATGTCTCCTTTCCTTGTGAGGGATTTCGGCGCACAAAATTCCAAGACTATACAAAGAATCCATAAGGCATGGGAAACCCCGTTAAGGAAAGATCAAGAGCTTAGAGGCATTCGTAATGGCATCATTGGTGGGTACCACGAATGGCTGAAAGTTCATATACGATGTTTAGATTGGCTCGCCAAGTTAAAAGTCGTCAGCGAAGAGAATTTTGAAGCACCGGAAGAAGACAAAGAAGTCCAAGCTCTCAAAAGCGAGTTAGGAAAGGCAAAACTTGCCAAGGAGAAGTTCAAGTTGGCCGCTACACACGTTCAGAAGGAGTGTGCCGGGTTACGGGAAGAGAATGCAATTACCGCAAGAGCCCTTGAACAAGAGACCAAGAGGGCTCGCAAGGAAGAGTATGGCCGGAACAAATTTCACGGAGCTCTATGGGGTAGCAATAGTGAACTCAAGTTGCGAAGGGAAGAAAGGGACCAGTCGCGAGCACATGGCATGGTTTTGAAAGAGGAGTTAGTTGCCTGTTCAAGGTCCAAAAGAAGCTTGTCTCAGCGTTTATGCGAGATGGAGACCAACATGCTAGCTATCATCGCCAAGTACCAAGAAGAGTTAGGTCTAGCCGCGGCCCACGAGCATAGGATTGCGGACGAATATGCCCAAGTATACGCGGAAAAAGAGGCTAGAGGAAGGGTGATCGACTCTTTACACCAAGAGGCAACCATGTGGATGGATCGGTTTGCTCTTACCTTGAACGGGAGTCAAGAACTTCCCCGATTGTTAGCCAAGGCCAAGGCGATGGCAGACACCTACTCCGCCCCCAAGAAGATCCACGGACTTCTCAGCTATTGTCAACATATGATAGACTTAATGGCCCACATAATTAGAAATCGTTAGGAAACTTGTATGGTCTCTTAGACCTTGACTAGATACGACTTCCTTTTTGAAATAAAATGAGTTGGTCCCATGTTTCTACTCCAAAAAGCTTGTGCAAATCAAGTCACTCCCGCATTTTATCTCTAGCATGCATTGTATGTTGGTCTCGTCCTTTGTCACGGGAAGCCGGAAGGTCCATATCACCTTCTTAATTGTACACATGGGGCACTGCGCCCCCAAATGCGCAAGTAAGAAGAGATAATTTTCCGGGCTCTCGTGTCCGTAAAATGCATTCATATCATGCATCGCATAAGCATCTCTTCATAACATCATAATGGACATATCCTACATTTGTCCGTTATCATATTCCGGCCTCACATTTTGCAAGAGTCATGGCATCATCATGCATATGCGTTCAACAAACTTTTTGATCTGCAAAATTGCATACCATTTGTTTTCATGTTTGCTCATCCTTGCGTTTTCCTCTACAAAACAAAAACAAAAAAGGGGGAAGCGTGAAACTTCACACTACATTCTTAGTTTCATGTGTTAGGCACCACGAGCCAACCATGTTGGGATCATAAACCCGTTTCACTTAAAAACAAAATAATTGAACATGGTACCTAATGCATGGTTAACTAGGAAATGGTGTTTCTTCGGGCATCTTAATTTCATAATTACATTTTCCGTGCATAAGCTTAAAGTATGCCCGAGTCATTCATCCCTATGAGATGTTGTTGAAGTATTGGCGATCAGAATTGCCATTCCTTGGATTATAGGGTTGAACCAAGCTCATGCTTTTACAAAAAGGTTCATCAAGTCAAGTTGAAATATGGAAGTAACCGTCTTGCAAAATTGGGGCAAAAGATGAATCGAGTCACATCACTGCTTCGTCTACTGCCAAACATATTTAGGATTATTGATGTCCTTGTTACTTCCAGTTTCACCTTGACAAAGATGTCATGGACCATGTTGAAAATCTAAATTGATTCAACCCCATATCTTGCGTAAAAATTCGCAATACTTCAACTGTACATCATTCGCATACATCCATGCTTTTCATTAGTTGCATTGCTCGTTGCATTCTTTCCTTGAAAAATAAAATAAAATGAACTTAATCATTGTTATAAAAAAGAAAGGGACACGCTTTACGACGCCCTTACCGAACTCGTGCTAGAGCTAGAGTAATGGGTGAAGTAGAGGAGATACAAGAGAAGATGAAGGCCGACATGGAGGCCATTAAAGAGAAAATGGCCACAATGATGGAGGCCATGATGAGCGTGAAGAAGATAATGGAAGCCAATGCAGTTGCAATTGCCGCTACCAGCGTTGTTGCTAAGGTGAACCCGACGTCCCCATCCGGCCTCAAGCAAATGAATCATCCAACCTCAAATATGGTAGGCAAAGATTTAGGAAGTACGGGCGGCCCCCATGATGTGCAAATTCAAAACGAGCACGCCTTCCCGTCATATGGCTTGCCTCACAACTATACGCCACCCAATGTGGCGTACACTCCCAATAAGAATGTCAATAACTCCACTCCTATACCCATTGAAAGCCAGCAACCCCAAACTGATCATGCACATGTCTCTTAAACCGTGGAAGAGACCCATGAAATTCCCCATCACAATCTAGCCGACTTCGAGCCTTGGCTCGGATATACCACTGAAAGGCAAGCAGTTGGTGGTATACCCTACAAAACCCTTTGGAGGGCCCTCAGTATCACCCACAACTGCACCTCTTGCATTCCACAGCGGTTAAAAACCCTCATGACTATGGCAGGAATGGGAAAGTTGGATCATCTAAAGGAAAGGCTCAGGGCCATTGAAGGAGGTGAAGATTATGCCTTTGCTAACCTAGGAAAGTTGTTCCTAATACCCAAACATGGTCATTCCCAAGTTCAAGGTGCTGGACTTTGACAAGTACAAGGGGACTACTTGTCTCAAGAACTATCTAAAGATGTATTGTCAGAAGATGGGGGAATACGCAAAAGATGAGGAATTGCTGATACATTCCTTCCAAGAAAGTCTTACTGGGGTAGCTGTTACCTGGTACACTAACTTGGAACCTTCCCGAGTCCATTCTTGGAAGGACCTAATGGTTGCCTGTGTTAGGCAGTATCAGTACAATTTTGATATGGTTCTGAATAGGATGCAACTACAGAACATGTGCAAAAAGGGGGACGGATCTTTCAAAGAACACGCCCAAAAGGTGGAGGGATCTGGCGGCCCAGGTGGTACCCCCAATAATGGAAAGGGAGACGATAATCGTGATGGTAGACACATTATCGGTACTCCACTATGAAAAGATGGTGGGCTGCGCACCCTCAAAGCTTTGCAGATTTGGTCTTCGCCAGTGAAAGGATCGATGTGGGTCTGAAAAAAAAGGGCAAATTTGATCATCCTACTAGGACGACTGAGAAAACTGGGGCAAATAAAGAGGGTGAGGATAAGGGAGAAACCCATGCTGTGACTGCCATTCCTGTACGACCAAGTTTCCCACCAACCCAACAATATCTTTACTCAGCCAATAACAAACCTTCTCCTTACCCACCACCCAGGTATCCACAAAGGCCATCCCTAAATCTACCACAAAGTCTGTCTACCGCACTTCCAATGACGAACACCACCTTTAGCACAAACCAAAAACACCAACCAAGAAGTGAATTTTGCAGCGAGAAAGCCTGTAGAATTCACCCCAATTCCAGTGTCCTATGCTGACTTGCTCCCATATCTACTTGATAATTCAATGGTAGCCATAACCCTAGCCAAGGTTCATCAACCTCCACTTTTCTGAGGATACGACTCGAATGCAACGTGTGCTTATCGTGGAGGAGCCCTGGGGCATTCCATTGAGCATTGTATGACCCCGAAGCATAAAGTGTGAAGTCTAATTGATACGGGCTGGCTGAAATTTGAGGAGAATTGCGTGTAAATCCTGACATTGACAAGAGATGCCACACATGGGGCAATTTTGAAAGCTGTTGTTAGGTGTCCCTAATGACTCATCAGGGTTTCCAAGTTTATGCCATTATTGTAAACCACAGCTACAATGTTAAATGAAATGGATAAAGTTGATATCTTTGTCCCTCATCCTCTCACAAACGCATGTTTGCTTATTCAACTTTCACCGGAATGTGGGTGTAAGCCATTGGTCTGTTTGCTCAAGCAACCTGCGCTCCTGAGTGTTGACTTCCAAGACCGTTCAATCAGAGATTACTCATCTTGCACGTTGGTGGGGGTGCCGTAAAACAACGAGCAAAGTTCAAAACAAATAAGTTTCAAAATAAAAAATAAAAAGGCATTTGATTGACTGTGTTTTCAAGTAAAAATATAGACGTTCATGTGACCTCATTTTGTCTTTTTAGAGAGAAGTGAGTTATCAAGAATAGGATGTTGGACAAATGGCCTCAGTTACCTTAAGAAAAAGGGGGGTTGAATTAAGATGCAAAGACTATTCCCCAATTGAACTATCAATCTCTCTTTTCGGATTAACAATGCACACAGGGATAACCCTTCCCTTGTGTTCAGGAATCCTCTACAACAAGAGACCCACGGTCTCTTAATCCCTTTTCAGAAATAAGAAGAAGAGAAGAAGAGGTCTCTCGTAAAAGAGGTAGATTGTAAAATGAAGATCAATAAAAAATTCCTTATTGAATAAGCAAGTGGTTGACCAAGGAATCTTTTTGAGAGGATAAGACATTTCAGTTCAGAAAAACTCTTGATCTTTCGAGAGGATAAAACTGTTTGAGCAATGAAAACTCTCTTTAAAACATTTGAATGGCCGTTCATAAAACATTTGAATAGATATGTCTCTTGGAAATTATTTTCTGAAAATCCCCTCTGGTAATCAATTACAAGACTTATGTAATCGATTACAGGTTTTAAAAATTTGTATTAAAACATTTTCAACTACTGGTAATCGATTATCAGAGAGCAAATCTCAATTTGAAATGATAGAATTCTTTGGTCAAACCTTTTGTTTGTTTCAATTTGGAAACTTCTTCCTAAAGATTCTAAGAGATCAAACTTGATCATATATCTTGACTTTCTTGGATTCTCGTCTTGAATAAAACTTAGAAGTACTTGATCCTTTAGCATCATCAAGACATCAAAACATCTTGCTTAAATCCATCAGCTGAAAAATCCTTCAACTATTTCTCGTCCTTGGAAAATTCTTTTTGCAAGAATCAACTGCTTCTTTCATTCTTCCTCACTACGAGGTCGTGAAAACAAGACAACACTTGGTACCTCTAAGCCCTACACTGGGGCAACGAAAGGCACCATGCAAAAACCTCAAGCGAACCTAGGGGCAGATTAGAAGTTCTCACCCAATAGGTTCCCTCCTACAAGGCCATGACGAAAGACAACGATTGGTACCTCAAAGCCTTACACTGGGGCAATGAGGGGCGCCGTGCATGAGCCTCAAGTGAACCTAGGGGCAGATTAGAAGTTCTCACCCAATAGGTTCCCTCCTACAAGGTCATGACGAAAGACAACGATTGGTACCTCAAAGCCTTACACTGGGGCAATGAGGGGCATCGTGCATGAGCCTCAAGTGAACATAGGGGCAGATCAAAAGTTCTCACCTGTCGATGTTTTTAAACAAGAAAAAGAAAAGGGGGGACAAACCCTAGGTTTTCAATGGATTGATCAAACATCAAACGACTCCATTGCCGTCACTCCAAAATGGTCAAGTGACTAAATCAAACAGAACACACACTCTGAGGGAGTTCCCGGAGAGATTTGCAAAAAAGATAGGATGAGGTTGCATGAATTATCACCTCTTTCAAAAGGACAGTCAGTCTGTGTTTTCCAAAAAAAAAAAAAAAAAAAATTAAATCAAAATCAAAATCACAAAATAGGGAAAGAATGTCATGAACATTGTACAACTTTCCATTACATTGCATTGTTTCATATGAAGTCTGCATTTACCAAAATTTCACGACAAAGGTTGCATGCATCTGCATCCCCAAAAATTATGTTAACTGCATAGATTTCCTACATCTAATGTCCAAATCTTGTGGATTTGGGATGACCGGCCCTCTCGATGAGTCGATCTCTTGCTTTCTCATAAGGGTGGACCCTTGGGTACTTGTACCTATCACCTTTAGAGGACTACACGTCCTCGCCTTGAGAGGACTACATGTCCTCACCTTCAGAGGGCTACATGTCCTCGCCATCAGAGGACTTCATGTCCTCGCCATCAGAGGGCTGCACGCCTTCACCTCCAGAGGACTACCTGTCCTCGCCTTGAGAGGGCTACACGCCCTCACCTTGGGTACTAGTTACCCTCACCGTTGAGAGGACTACACGTCCTCGCCATCAGAGGGCTGCACGCCCTCACCTTCAGAGGACTACACGTCCTCGCCTTGAGAGGGCTACACGCCCTCACCTTGGGTACTAGTTACCCTCACCGTTGAGAGGACTACACGTCCTCGCCTTGAGAGGACTGCATGTCCTCACCTTCAGAGGGCTACATGTCCTCGCCATCAGAGGACTTCATGTCCTCGCCATCAGAGGGCTGCACGCCCTCACCTCCAGAGGACTACCTGTCCTCGCCTTGAGAGGGCTACACGCAAGCACCTTGGGTACTACTTACCCTCACCGTTGAGGGGACTACACGTCCTCGCCTCCAGAGGACTACATGTCCTCGCCTTGAGAGGGCTACACGCCCTCACCTTGGGTACTAGTTACCCTCACCGTTGAGAGGACTACACGTCCTCGCCTTGAGAGGACTACACGTCCTCACCATCAGAGGGCTGCACGCCCTCACCTCTAGAGGACTACATGTCCTCGCCTTGAGAGGGCTACACGCCCTCACCTTGGGTACTAGTTACCCTCACCGTTGAGAGGACTACACGTCCTCGCCTGGAGAGGACTACACGTCCTCACCATCAGAGGGCTGCACGCCCTCACCTCTAGAGGACTACATGTCCTCGCCTTGAGAGGGCTACACGCCCTCACCTTGGGTACTAGTTACCCTCACCGTTGAGGGGACTACACGTCCTCGCCTCCAGAGGACTACACGTCCTCGCCTTGAGAGGGCTACACGCCCTCACCTTGGGTACTAGTTACCCTCACCGTTGAGAGGACTACATGTCCTCGCCATCAGAGGGCTGCACGCCCTCACCTCCAGAGGACTACCTGTCCTCGCCTTGAGAGGGCTACACGCCCTCACCTTGGGTACTAGTTACCCTCACCGTTGAGAGGACTACACGTCCTCGCCATCAGAGGGCTGCACGCCCTCACCTCCAGAGGACTACCTGTCCTCGCCTTGAGAGGGCTACACGCCCTCACCTTGGGTACTAGTTACCCTCACCGTTGAGAGGACTACACGTTCTCGCCATCAGAGGGCTGCACGCCCTCACCTTGAGAGGACTACACGTCCTCGCCTTGAGAGGGCTACACGCCCTCACCTTGGGTACTAGTTACCCTCACCGTTGAGAGGACTACACGTCCTCGCCTTGAGAGGACTACATGTCCTCACCTTCAGAGGGCTACATGTCCTCGCCATCAAAGGACTTCATGTCCTCGCCATCAGAGGGCTGCACGCCCTCACCTCCAGAGGACTACCTATCCTCGCCTTGAGAGGGCTACACGCCCTCACCTTGGGTACTAGTTACCCTCACCGTTGAGGGGACTACACGTCCTCGCCTCCAGAGGACTACATGTCCTCGCCTTGAGAGGGCTACACGCCCTCATCTTGGGTACTAGTTACCCTCAACGTTGAGAGGACTACACGTCCTCGCCTTGAGAGGACTACACGTCCTCACCATCAGAGGGCTGCACGCCCTCACCTCTAGAGGACTACATGTCCTCGCCTTGAGAGGGCTACACGCCCTCACCTTGGGTACTAGTTACCCTCACCGTTGAGGGGACTACACGTCCTCGCCTTGAGAGGACTACACGTCCTCACCATCAGAGGGCTACACATCCTCACCTTAAGAGGGCTACACGCCCTCGCCATCAGAGGACTGCATGTCCTCACCTTCAGAGGACTGCATGTCTTTACCTTCAGAGTGCTACACGCCCTCGCCATCAGAGAACTGCATGTCCTCACCTTCGTAGGGCTACACGCCCTCACCTTTAGAGGACCACACGTCCTCACTTTCAGAGGGCTACACGCCCTCGCCTTGAGAGGACTACACGTCCTCACCATCAGAGGGCTGCACGCCCTCACCTCCAGAGGACTACGCGTCCTCGCCTTCAGAGGACTGCACGTCCTCACCTTCAGAGGACTACACCTCCTCGCCTTGAGAGGGCTGCATGCCCTCACCTTTAGAGGGCTACGTGTCCTCATTTTCAGTGTGCTCGACATCCACACCTTAAAAGAATTTAAGGTCCTCTGCCCTTAAATGCTTAACCGAGACTTGCACTTCCGGTTAAGGGGCCAGTAGTTTCCTTTTAACGATTCCTGGGTCACCCCCTGATATTGGAGGAGGGCCAACTGCGCGAGCACAACCAGAGAGGGAGGCTATCACACAGCTACTATGCATACCGGGGCAAGATTTCACCCGTGCCGCTGCAAAGAGACGAGTGCAGATCGTGCGCACCAACATGACCACTCTTACACAGATATAGATGACATTGCTACTTAGCAACATTCTGCCCAGCGACCGCAATGCCAATCTCCCCCTGCGGAAGTATCAGTTGGGATCGCACCCACAAAGACACCCAGTGAACCTGAAGAAGTCCAACAGGGCCCTGGGGTTTCCAGCTCTGGTTATGGGCCTCTATCAGTCCTACAGGGTGCCCGTACCCCCCCGGCAAGGTTATGTCATCATAGGTAAGTATGCACATCGCTCAACTGATTTCTGATTTCATCAATTGTTTGCAGGGATCGCACCTGCAAGACACCCAGTGGACCCGAAGAAGTCCAACAGGGTCTTGGAGTTGTCAAGCTCTAATTACGGGTCTCTGTCAGTTCTACAGAGTACCTGTGACCTCCAGCAAGGGCATCAGGCCCCCTACTGATCGAGCTTTCATCAAGAAGTACTGCGCCCCAGACAGGCGCAGGGCGAAACACCACAGCAGCATTGGGATGGTCGGCAGCGGGAAACAGACGCACCGCCATCACCTCTAGAGTTCACCTCTGCTCATCCACAAAAAGGTTTGAGTGTTGCCTACGACACATGGCCGACCAGCAGGCTACCAAGTCCAAAGCCAAAGGTAAGCAAAGTACTAGGTCAGTGACTGACAAATCATAAGGCGTCCAGCTAAAGACGTTAAAGAAGCGCTACTAGGAGGCAACCTAGTACCTTTTGAATCTATGCTTGTTATTTGATCACTTTTCATAGTAAGACACACCTAGTTGCTCATGATCCTAGGAATTTAAATAAAACAAGCGCAAGCTCGGAAGGTAGTCATACCTCACAAAATATATATATGTATGTTTAGGTAGTGAAAATACCTTAGATATGCATGTATGTAAACAAAAAAAACACTTCACAAAATATATATGTATGTTTAGGTAGAAAGATACCTTAGATATGCATGTATGTAAACAAAAAAATACTTCACAAAATATATATATGTATGTTTAGGTAGAGAGATACCTTAGATGTGCGTGTATGTAAACAAAAAAATACTTCACAAAATATATATTTGTATGTTTAGGTAGAGAGATACCTTAGATGTGCGTGTATGTAGCAAAAAAATACCTCACAAAACATATATATGTATGTTTAGGTGGCAAGATACCTTGGATATGCATGTATATAGCAAAAATACGCACATGTTTAGGTAGCAAAATACCTCATGAAAAAAAAAGAAGAAAAAAAAAACAAACAAGAAAAAGAAATAAACAAATGATAATGATAAAAAAAAAGAAGGAGAAAAAAGAAAAAAATAAGTTGTCAAGCTGAAAAACCAACATGCTTTTGAAAAGAGATGACTTCCAACTTTTCTTTGGAAAAATTCACTGATCATAACTAGTTTTTGAAAAAAATGTGTATACACCTGAAGGGTGAATGTTGTGAAGATTTTCCCAGACGCCCAAAATGGACTCGGATGAATGCACAAATTGATAAAAGAACATATTTTGGAAACGTTGGGTTGACTAAAATAGAGGAAATGAATCCTGAGCCCTAGCATCACATGACTATAAAAATTTGACACTTGAGTGTCCGCATAGGTGCATGCATAACCAGTTTTGCATAAAATTTCCAAATCGTCATTTTTGCATTTGTGTCATGGAAATAATGTGGGGAATCCCTTTTTATCCTTGAACCAAACCAAACCCTGACATGTATCATGTCTAGCCATTCTACAAGCCTTGAGCCAAAATCCTGACTCACCATAAACCTTACCCTCGGAAGCAAAAAAAAAAAAAAAAAAAAAAAAAAAAAGAAGGAAAGGAAATTTCCAATCAAAGAGAAAGCAAAAAAGGAAGGAAAGGAAATTCCCAATCAAAGAGAAAGCAAAAAAGGAAGGAAAGGAAATTCCCAATCAAAGAGTGGGAGAAAGAGAAAAAAGAAAAGAAAGGAAATTCCCAATCAGAGAGTGGGAGAAAGAAAAAAGAAAAGAAAGAAAATTCCCAACCAAAGAATGGGAGAAAGTAAAAAAGAAGGAAGCTCCTGGTCAAAGAAACCAGAAGAAATGTGCAGAAAGGTCTTTGGACCAGACAATATCTGAACAGTACAGAATTGTCATCAAATGAACAAAAGAAAGAAAAGGAAACCATGACCTAAAGTGGTCTTCTCCCTTTGATTACCAACCAAAATCCTGTGCGTCGGTGACTTGTTCGCCTCGCGCAAAACCAAAACAGAAAAGGAAAAGGCAAAAAAATAATCAAAAGCCGAAAAACTCCCCAAAAGAACCCATTCCCAAGGGAAGTCCTATTTGATCCATGATCACGCATGTAATTTTTGATTTGATAGGAAATAATTTGCAAAGTCAAGTCATGACATATCTATGGTTCGGAATTAGGATGAAACACTTACCTGTGCGAGATTGATACACTTTGAGTGGATTTCTTCTATTTTTGTCGAACCCAGTGTTTCCTCTAAATGGTCATTTAGAAACGAAATGCTAACATCCAAAATCTCATTTATGGTTATGGGAGATTTCATCAGCAGACTCTCCTTCCCCGGTAGACGCATTGTTTTTCACTCAAAAAAGCATATGCTGCTCTAAATCAGTTGGAATATTTGTCTCTTTGCTAAAGCATGTTTGCATTTTAGTGGAGAAAACATCGAGACTTTTTCAAGTCTCACAAGTTATCCAGAACTACGTAGGTCTGAGTTCCTCATTGGAGGATACGTAGGAGCAAGAGCCTCGCTTTTGTTTACCACACCGCCTTTTGTTGTCATGACTCAAGAGCTGGTAGCCCGCGGAGACACCTTACGGTTATCCGCACCTCGTCATCTGCGCCCTTTCCGGAGATGTCAGCATTTTCCGATGGAGACTTTTCAAGTCTCACAAGTTATCAAGAACTACGTAGGTCTGAATTCCTCATTGGAGGATACGTAGGAGCAAGAGCCTTGCTTTTGTCGGCCACCCCATAATCTTTGTCATACTGACCCTGAGGTCATGTGACATGCACCCTTGTATCATCCAGAGGCGGCGGGCCCGATGATACGCGGAGATACCTTACGGTTATCCGCACCCTTTTGTCATCCAGAGGCGGCGGGCCCGATGACAAGCAGAGACCAAGTTTGGTCATTCTGCACCCTTGTATCATCCAGAGGCGGCGGGCCCGATGATACGCGGAGATACCTTACGGTTATTCGCACCCTTTTGTCATCCAGAGGCGGCGGGCCCGATGACAAGCAGAGACCAAGTTTCGTCATTCTGCACCCTTGTATCATCCAGAGGCGACGGGCCCGATGATACGCGGAGATACCTTACGGTTATCCGCACCCTTTTGTCATCCAGAGGCGGCGGGCCCGATGACAAGCAGAGACCAAGTTTGGTCATTCTGCACCCTTGTATCATCCAGAGGCGGCGGGCCCGATGATACGCGGAGATACCTTACGGTTATTCGCACCCTTTTGTCATCCAGAGGCGGCGGGCCCGATGACAAGCAGAGACCAAGTTTGGTCATTCTGCACCCTTGTATCATCCAGAGGCGGCGGGCCCGATGATACGCGGAGATACCTTACGGTTATTCGCACCCTTTTGTCATCCAGAGGCGGCGGGCCTGATGACAAGCAGAGACCAAGTTTGGTCATTCTGCACCCTTGTATCATCCAGAGGCGACGGGCCCGATGATACGCGGAGATACCTTACGGTTATTCGCACCCTTTTGTCATCCAGAGGCGGCGGGCCCGATGACAAGCAGAGACCAAGTTTGGTCATTCTGCACCCTTGTATCATCCAGAGGCGGCGGGCCCGATGATACGCGGAGATACCTTACGGTTATTCGCACCCTTTTGTCATCCAGAGGCGGCGGGCCCGATGACAAGCAGAGACCAAGTTTGGTCATTCTGCACCCTTGTATCATCCAGAGGCGGCGGGCCCGATGATACGCGGAGATACCTTACGGTTATTCGCACCCTTTTGTCATCCAGAGGCGGCGGGCCCGATGACAAGCAGAGACCAAGTTTGGTCATTCTGCACCCTTGTATCATCCAGAGGCGGCGGGCCCGATGATACGCGGAAATACCCGAGTGGTTATCCGTATAAACATTCTTTTGCTATCTGTAAGACAGAACGCTTGATAGCATGCAGAGGCTGACACAGTCTTCTGCACCTTTTGTTCCTCCGGGAACAACAAAGTCATTTACGTGCGGAAATTTCATGGTCACCCGCGACTCTCGTCAACCGAGAGGAGCGAAATTAGTGTCATACACTGATTTTCGTCCGAGGACCTTTGCTTGATGACATGCGACCATTCTTTGGTCCTTGTGAGGTGCTTGGCATCCATCATTAGGCAATTTGTGAAATTCTAGGGACGACAAGTCATGGTCACCCGCGACTCTCGTCAACCGAGAGGAGCGAAATTAGTGTCGTACACTGATTTTCGTCCGGGGACCTTTGCTTGATGACATGTGACCATTCTTTGGTCCTTGTGAGGTGCTTGGCATCCATCATTAGGCAATCTGTGAAATTTTGGGAACAACAAGTCATTTGCATGTGGAGATTTTATGGTCACCTGCGACTCTCGTCAAATCGAGAGGAACGAAATTAGTGTCTTATCTTTACTTTCCTTTTATCTCCAATAAAAGACAAGTAAAGAGGGGCAACTGTCATACCCTAATTTCGTCCGGGGACCTTTGCTTGATGACGTGCGACCATTCTTTGGTCCTCGTGAGATGCTTGGCACCCATCATTAGGCAATTTATGAAATTCCAAGACATGCCGAAAAACCAAAAAAAATATTGATGCACAATCCGTAAGTTTCCGTGACACACCGGAAATCAAATGGAAGCATCGTTGCATAATTAAGTGAGGTTCCGTAACATTCCGTAAGTCAAAAGGGGGATGATTATGTAATCCGCAAGGTTCCGTAACATTATGGAAAGAAAACAAGTATCGTTACGAAATTCGTAAGTTTCCGTAACTTTACGAAAAAAGAATCACCAAAAAACAGCAGAGGGGGTGTACTTAGTAAAAATGGGGGTGCAAATAGCACCCAGGCCCACTTGGGCCCTCTAGAATATTCCTCCAGAAGGCTGTTGCTTCTGGAGGAAGCAACCTGGCTCGCCTGGGCGAGCTGGGCGGCAACCACCTCCCCTATTTTGCTATAAATAGGGGAGGAAGTGAAGAAGAAAAGGGTTCAGCCCCTTTGGCACTTCTTTCTCTTTCAAATTTGCTTGGAAAAATCGTTTCCGTGAAGAAAATCTAAGCCGAGGCGCTTCCGAAACGTTTCCGTAACGTTTTCCGTGAAGAATTTTGCAAAGGTTTCAACCGTTCTTCGACGTTCTTCATTCGTTCTTCGTCGTTCTTCGATCTTCAACGGGTAAGTACCTCGAACCAAGCTTTTCGATTCATTCTATGTACCCGTAGTGGTCCACATTGTGTTTCGTGCATTTTTATTCTCGTTTTGTTTACTTTTTATACCCCCTGTTGACGTGCTTAAGCCATTTTACTTAAGTCATTTCTCGCTTAACTTAAAAATAAAATAAATTTCCACCGAACGTTTGAATTGTATTATCCATTAACTTCGGTTAAAATAAATTCCAACCGTTCGGTCGTGCCGTAACCACGTTGGAAATCAAAAAAAGGTAAAAAATAATATAATAATCAAAAAGACATCTTTTAGTAAAATAAAGCGGAAAATCAATCGGACGTTTTCTCTTTGGGATTTCTCATTCTTAATCGAATTGATTAATAACTAAAGTGAAACTAAAGGCTAAAATCAATTCGCCTAGTCAAGCTCGTCCATAAAAATAGGCTTTTGAAGTTTGTCATTTCGTTTTCTCACTAAGTAAAATGGATCATTTTTAAGGTCCAACGCCTTAAAATGATCACCTCTTAAAGTAAAAAAAGGAATCACTTGATAAAAAAGAACTACGTAGGTCTGATTTTCTCATCCCAATTGAGGAATACGTAGGAGCAAAGGGAAACACCCTTGTCGACCACAAAAAGAGAAAAAATATAAAAAGGGTATAAAGGATATAAGGACATAAAAGGGAACGTAAAAATCAAAGTCATGTTTGCACATTCGATTAAAGGCTGTCGTCCCTTGTGACGGACGTGTGGGGTGCTAATACCTTCCCCGCGCGTAAATACAACTCCCGAACCTTTCACTTAAAAGTTCGTAGATCGCGTCTTTTCCGGTTTTTCCGACGTTTTCCTCAAATAAACGTTGGTGGCGACTCCGCGCGTATTCCTTTCGTGGAACACGCATCCCGCGAGTCACGCGTCGCCCTCCCGCCGAAGGGTAGGTTGCGACAGGTTTCATCAGTTACAATCCCGTTCTTGCAATAAGGCAACTTGACTACCCTATGAGAGGGGCACCACTAGAGGAAGAGCTCGTGCCTGTCATTACACGAGGTTTCAATAAGACCAACGTGGAGGCACTTCAGAAGGTCCCCAAGGCATGGGAGGTGGTGCAAAAGAAGGACAAAGAACTCAGAGGCAGTAACAATGGGCCCATCAGTGGCTACCGTAAGTGGTTGAAAGCCCACGTGCAAGGTTTGGATTGGCTCCCGAGTTTGAGAACCGCTAAAGGGGAGGAAGTTGAGGCACCGGAGGAAGACGAAGAGGTGCAGGCCCTTAGGGCAGAACTCGAGCAAGCCCAAACTGTCAAAGAAAGGTTCAAATCAGCATCTCTTAAGATCCGAAAGGAGAATGCCAAACTGAGAGATATAAATATAGCTACCACCAAGGCCTTGGAACAAGAGACCAAGAGGGCTCATAGGGAAGAGCACGACCGGAACAAGTTTCGAGGGGCTCTGTGGGGCAGTAACAGCGAGCTTAAGCTCCGGAGAGAGGAAAGGGACCAATCACAAGTAGACAGTTTGATCTTGAAGGATGAGTTGAAGGTTTTCCTAAGGTCCAAGAGAAGCTTGTCTCAGCGGTTATGCGAGACAAAGACCAACATGTTAGCCATCGCCAGCAAGTACCAAGAAGAATTAAATCTAGCCACGGCCCACGAGCACAAAGTGGCGGACGAGTATGCCCGAGTGTACGCGGAAAAGGAGGCTAGAGGAAGGGTGATCGACTCGTTACTTCAAGAGGCAACAATGTGGATGGACCGATTTGCTCTTACTTTGAACGAGAGTCAAGAACTTCCCCGATTGCTAGCCAAGGCCAAAGCAATGGCGGACACCTACTCCACCCCCGAGGAGATCCACAGACTTCTCAACTATTGTCAGCATATGATAGACTTAATGACCCATATAATTAGAAACCACTAGGAAGTTTCTATTGTCGCTCAGATCTTGACTAGTTATAACTTTCTGAATAAAATGAGTTTATCCCACGTTTTTACTCCAAAAATCAGTGTGAATCAAGTCATTCCCGCATTTTATCTCTAGCATGCATTCATTCTTCTTTACCTACTCCTCACATTTGGTTTTTTAGGAAAAACACCATAACTAAACACGCCCCAAGGCATCCCTATCGCACCAGATCCAAATCTAGGACGATGGGTGACCAAGAGGAGACACAGGAACAGATGAAAGCCGACATGTCGGCTTTGAAAGAGCAAATGGCTTCCATGATGGAGGCCATGTTAGGAATGAGACAACTCATGGAGAATAACATGGCCACTACTGCCATTGTTAGTTTGGCTGCCGAAGCAGACCCAACTCTCCCAACTACCGCGCACCATCCTCTCCCAAACGCGGTAGGACGAGAAAGGAGCACACTGGGGCACATCAGCAATGCCCATTTGGGATACAACCGGGTGGCTTACCCTTATGGATTACCACCTAATTACACGCCGTCAGTCATGCGAGATGACACGGGTCATGTCCCTTCCCCCATCCATGAAGGGGAGCCTCCTCGACAGCCAGACGATGTTCACAAGGATCATCGAGAGTATGCCCAAGGGGATGTCGATTTCTACCCCCCGGTCCTCATTGAGGGGCCGACGCCCAACACATTGCCTCAGCACAACCTCACAACACAACCAATATTCTTGTCCACAGAAGGACCACCCCCGGCGATGGAAGAAAGAAGGAAACTCGATCTCATCGAGGAGAGATTGAGAGCTGTTGAAGGCTTTGGCGACTATCCATTCGCGGACATGGCGGATCTTTGCTTGGTACCGGATGTTGTCATCCCCCCAAAATTCAAGGTACCTGATTTCGACTAGTATAAAGGGACGACTTGTCCTAAGAACCATCTCAAGATGTATTGTCGCAAGATGGGGGCGCATTCTAGGGATGAAAAGTTGTTAATGCACTTTTTCCAAGATAGCTTGGCTGGAGCCGCGATTATTTGGTACACTAATCTGGAAGCTTCCCGCATCTGTACTTGGAAGGATCTGATTACTGCCTTCCTTAGGCAATATCAGTACAATTCCAATATGGCTCCCGATTGCACTCAACTGCAGAACATGGTTAAGAAGGAAAGTGAGACCTTTAAAGAGTACGCTCAGCGGTGGAAGGACCTGCCAGCACAAGTGGCCCCTCCCATGGTCGAAAGGGAGACGATTACCATGATCGTAGACACCTTACCAGTGTTTTACTATGAGAAGTTGGTAGGCTACATGCCCTCCAGCTTCGCGGAGTTGGTATTCGCTAGGGAGAGAATTGAAGTAGGTTTGAAGAGAGGGAAGTTCGATTACGTCTCCTCCACAAGTACCAATGCTAGGAGAATCGGAGCAACTGGGGCAAAAAGGAAGGAAGGAGATACCCATGCTGTCACTTCGGTGCCTGCATGGGTCAAGCCACTGCAAACCTCTCATGGTACCCATCAGTACGTGCAACATCACCCGAGCTTCTCAGCTCGCGCCGGGGACTCTTCCAATTCAGCACCCGTATAGCCTAGAGTGCCCGCCCCCATCCAGAGGGAGGCCCCCCAAGCTCCGAATCCAACCACGACTCGCTCGGCCGGCAATGCCCACTTTGGCGCCGATTCCAACGTGATGAGGAACTTTCCCCCGAGGCCAATTCCAAAATTCACCGCGATCCCAATGACGTGCGAAGACCTCTTGCCGTACCTCATCGCCAACCAGATGGCTGTGATATCTCCCGGGAAGATCTACCAACCTCCTTTCCCAAAGTGGTATGACCCTGACGCAACTTGCACATACCATGGGAAAACCCCGGGCCACTCCACCGAAAAATGCCTTGCCCTTAAATACAAGGTCCAACATTTGATAGACGCCGGATGGCTGACGTTTCAAGAGGACTGGCCCAACGTGAAAACGAACCCGCTCGCCAATCATGGAGGGGGAGCAGTTAATGTCGTCGAGTCGGGTAGGCCGTGTAGGTCCAAGCCTTTGAAGAACGTGACGACCCCCAGGAGGCTTATCTACGAGGCCCTACAAAAGGGGGCGTAATTCCCCATAGTGGGCATGAAGAGGATTCCTGTTTGATGCATCCCGGTGAGCTACATAACATGGAAACATGTTTAGCAGTGGAGGACCTTTTGCAACAGATGATTGATCGAGGCCGGTTGGAAGTCGGCGATGAGGAGAGAGAAGAACAGCATATATGTATGCAGTCCGCAAATGAGAGAAGTTTTGGAAGGCCTAAGCCTTTGGTGGTATATTTCACCAGAGACGCAGCTCCCCAAACGCCCCGATACCCCTCGGTAGTTAAACCTGTTCCGTTTTTGTACCGAAAGAACCATGCAGTTCCATGGAGGTATGCGCCTCCAAGCGAAAGGAAGAAAGAGGCCACCGACATCAGCTCGTTGTCAGCCAAAGTGACCAATATCACGGGGCTGAGCGGCGTGACCCGCGGCGGTCGCGTGTTTGCACCCCCTGAACTGCCGACACAACCCGCAAACGTTAAAGGGAAGGCAAAAATAGTGGAAGGACAGGATGACAAAATGATCCCCACTTCGAACGAGGATGTTCCAGTGAAAGGTCTTCCGGAGAAAAAGGATGTTTGTGGCAAGAAAGAAGTATCGCTAGAGGAGGCAGGTGAGTTCCTCCGCATTATTCAGCAAAACGAGTTCAAGGTCATTGAGTAGCTCAACAAAACCCCGGTTAGGGTCTCTCTTTTGGAACTGCTCATGAGCTCTGAGCCTCATCGGGCTTTGTTAGTAAAGGTCTTGAACGAAGCTCATGTAGCCCAAGATATCTCTGTAGAAGGCTTTGGAGGACTCGTCAATAGCATCACCGCCAACAACTATCTCACCTTCGCCGAAGAAGAAATCCCTGCCGAAGGGAGAGGGCATAACAGGGTTTTGCATGTATCAGTCAAATGCATGGATCATGTCGTTGCCAAGGTACTTATCGATAATGGTTCCTGTTTAAATGTAATGCCCAAAAGCACGTTGGAGAAATTACCGTTTAACGCTTCCCATCTAAAGCCAAGTTCCATGGTGGTCTGTGCCTTCAACGGCACCCGCCGGGAGGTTAGGGGAGAGATCAACCTCCCTGTTTAGATAGGCCCCCATACCTGTCAGGTTACCTTTCAAATAATGGATACTAACCCAGCTTACCGCTATCTTTTGGGACGCCCGTGGATCCACTCGGTGGGAGTCGTTCCTTCTACACTACACCAAAAACTGAAGTTCGTAGTAGAGGGGCCTTTGGTTATTGTGTCAGGGAAGGAAGACATCTTGGTAAGTTGCCCATCCTCTATGCCATATGTGGAAGCCGCGGAGGAGTCATTAGAAACAGCCTTCCAATCGTTTGAGGTAGTAAGCATTGCCTCCGTAGATTCCTTCTCTGGGCAACCTTGCCTGTCCGATACGGCAATGATGGTGGCCCGGGTGATGTTGGGGAATGGTTACGAGCCCGGAATGGGTTTAGGTAGGAACAACGACGGCAGAACCAGCCTGATAAGCACCAGAGGAAACCGTGGGAAGTTTGGAATAGGCTATAAACCCACGCAATCGGACATAAGGACAAGTATTGCGGGAAGGAAGAGCAGAAGCCAAGGTTCACAATTGGGACAAAAAGACGAAGGGGGCCCGCCCTGCCACATCAGTAGGAGCTTTATAAGTGCGGGTTTAGGACACGAAGGCTAAGTCATTGCGATATGCGAGGATGACTCTCCGAGTGGATCGGATTTGGTCCGACCATGCCCTCCTGGTTTCCGACTAGGAAATTGGCGAGTGGAGGAGCGCCTGGACATTTACGCGACAAGTATCATGTAACCCTTTGTGGCTTTTAAACTCTATGGTTGGGCCTAGGCTTTAGAGTTTCCTTTTGTTAAGGCATTATGTCTTTTTTTCCTGAATTTATAATATAAAGATCTTTCTTCATCTGTTCCTACGTCTCTACCCATTCTCATTGATTTGCATGTTTATTTCTTTACGTTTAAAACGCCAGATCCGACGACGAGTCCCTCGAAGGTACTAATACCTGGGACCCGACCATCGATTTCAAGCGAGAAACGGATCAGACGGAGAGTGAAGAGGACGAGGATGTGGGACTTCCCCCGGAGTTGGAGAAGATAGTTGCCCATGAGGACTAAGAGATGGGGCCTCATCAAGAAAAGATGGAACTAGTAGACTTAGGAACCGGCAGTGGAAAAAAGGAAGTAAAGATAGGCACGGGTATGACCACACCCATCCGTGAAGAATTGATGGCCCTGCTAAAAAACTACCAAGACATCTTTGCTTGGTCATACCAAGATATGCCCGGTTTGAGTTCTGACATCGTACATCACAGATTACCTCTAAATCCTGAGTGTTCCCCGGTAAAACAAAAACTGAGGAGGATGAAGCCTGAGACATCCTTGAAAATAAAGGAAGAGGTAAAGAAACAGTTTGACGCTGGTTTTTTGGCTGTCGCTTGATACCCAGAATGGGTTGCCAACATTGTACCAGTCCCTATGAAGGATGGGAAGGTACGAATGTGCGTAGATTATCGGGACCTGAATCGGGCCAGCCCCAAGGACAATTTTCCTCTGCCATACATCGATATCCTCGTGGATAATACAGCCAACTTCGCTTTGTTTTCCTTCATGGATGGGTTCTCCGGTTACAATCAGATAAAAATGGCGCCGGAGGATATGGAAAGACTACCTTTGTCACCCTGTGGGGGACGTTCTGTTACAAATGATGTCTTTTGGACTCAAGAATGTTGGGGCAACTTATCAATGGGCTATGGTAGCTTTGTTACATGATATGATGCACCGAGAAATCGAGGTCTATGTGGACGACATAATTGCCAAGTCTAAAACCGAGGAGGAGCACCTTGTCAACCTTCGGAAATTGTTCAAAAGGCTTAGGAAATATCAATTGAGGTTAAACCCCGCTAAGTGCACCTTCGGGGTCAATTCAGGGAAGTTGCTAGGTTTCATCGTAAGCCAGAAAGGGATAGAGGTGGACCCCGAAAAGGTGAAAGCCATCCTTGAGATGCCAGAAACCCGTATTGAGAGGCAGGTCCGAGGTTTCCTGGGGTGTTTGAATTACATTGCCAGATTCATATCACAGCTCACCACTATCTGTGAGCAGTTGTTCAAACTCTTACGCAAAACCAATCTGTTCGCTGGAACGAGGATTGTCAAGAGGCGTTTGGAAGGATCAAAAGTGTGTCATAAACCCTCCTATGCTTATGCCGCCAGTACCCGGAAGGCATCTCATCTTGTATATGACGATTTTGGACGAGTCGATGGGATGTATGCTGGGGCAACATGACGAGTCCGGGAAGAGAGAGCGTGTTGTCTACTACTTGAGTAAGAAGTTCACGGCCTGTGAAATGAACTACTCCCTGCTCGAAAGAACATGTTGTGCTTTAGTCTGGGCGTCCCACCGTCTAAGACAATACATGCTGAGCCATACCACCTGGTTGATATCCAAGATGGACCCGGTTAAGTACATCTTTGAGAAGCCTACTCTCATAGGGCGGATCGCCCGGTGGCAAGTTTTGCTATCCGAGTTCAATATAGTCTATGTCACCCAAAAGGAGATAAAAGGAAGCGCCTTGGAAGATTATTTGGCTCAGCAGCCTCTCAACGACTATCAACCCATGCATCCCGAATTCCCGGATGAGGACATCATGGCCTTGTTTGAGGAAAAGCTAGACGAGGATTGGGACAAGTGGATCATGTGGTTTGATGGAGCGTCAAACGTTCTAGGTCATGGCGTTGGAGCAGTATTGGTCTCTCCGGAAAATCAATGTAAACCTTTCACAGCCAGGCTGGGGTTTGACTGCACCAACAATATGGCTGAGTATGAAGCGTGTGCCCTAGCCGTCCAGGCGGCGATTGACTCCAATGTCAAGCTACTCAAGGTGTATGGGGACTCAGCACTGGTGGTCCACCAGTTGAGAGGAGAATGGGAAACTAGAGACCCCAAGCTGATACCCTACCAAGCCTATATCAAGGAGTTGGCTGGTTCTTTTGATGAGATCTCCTTCCATCATGTTCCCTGAGAGGAAAATAAAATGGCGGATGCACTTGCCACTTTGGCGTCCATGTTCCAGCTAACACCGCACAGGGACCTACCGTAAATTGAGTTCTGGTGTCGTGGCAGACCTGCACATTGTTGTCAGGTGGAAGTGGAACGGGACAGTAAGCCTTGGTATTTCGATATCAAGCGATACGTTGAAAGCAAGGAGTACCCAGCAGAGGCTTCCGACAACGACAAAAGGACATTCAGGAGATTGGCGGTCGGTTTCTTCATGAGCGGAGGCATACTATACAAGAGAAACCATGACATGGTCCTGCTATGCTGCATGAACGCTAAGGAAGCAGAGAACATGCTGGGGGAGGTCCATGAGGGCTCTTTTGGCACACACGCTAATGGGCACGCCATGTCTAGAAAGATCTTAAGGGCAGGTTATTATTGACTCACCATGGAGAGCGATTGCTGTCTCCATGTGAGGAAATGTCACAAATGCCAGACATTCGCAGACAATGTCAACGCTCCGCCCCTGCCTCTGAATGTCTTGGTCGCGCCATGGCCATTTTCAATATGGGGAATAGACATGATTAGGGCCATGTCGCAACGTGCCCTTCGCGGGCGAGCGAGGGCGAGGCTCACGGGTGCGCTTTCCAAAGGAGGAAAGGTGCGCGGAGTCGCCACCAACGTTTATTTGTGGAAAACGTCGGGAAAACCGAAGGAAACTGGTCAAAATGAAAATTCTAAGTTCGGGAGTTGTATTTACGCTTGGGGAAGGTATTAGCACCTCTTACGTTTGTCTCGAAAGACAACAGCCTTATTTCTAGAATTGTGGAATTGTGTTATCTTAACTTTTATTTCTTTTTATTTTTTGAGGTCGACAAAAGCGGGGCTTTTGCTCCTACGTACCCTCCTTTGGAGAGGAAATCAAACCTACGTAGTTCTTCCTTAAGCGTGAATCGAGTGATTCTTTTTACTTGAAAAGTGATCATTTTAAGGCGTTGGACCTTAAAAATGATCCATTTTACTTGGTAAGAAAACTGAAATGATAAATTTTCAAAACCCTATTTTTGTGGACGAGCTTGACTAGGCGAGTTGATTTTAGCCTTAGTTTCACTTTAGTTATTTAGTCAATTCAATTAAGAATGAGAACTCCCAAAGAGAACACGTCCGATTGATTTTCCGCTTTACTTTACTAAAGAAATATTTTTTGGTTATTATATTATTATTTTACCTCTTTTTTGATTTCCAACGTGGTTACGGCACGACCGAACGGTCGGAATTCATTTTAACAAAAATTAACGTATGATACAATTCAAACGATCGGTGGAAATTTATTTTATTTTTACATTAAGCGAGGAATGACTTAAATAAATGGCTTAAGCACGTCAAAAGGCGGTATAAAAAGTAAATGAAAACGAGAATGAAAACACATGAAACGCAATGTGGACCACCACGGGTTCATAGAATGAATTGAAAAGCTTGGTTTGAGGTACTTACCCGTTGAAGATCGAAGAACAATGAAGAACGAATGAAGAACGCCGAAGAACGGTTGAAACCTTTTGCGAAATTCTTCATGGAAACGTTACGAAAGCGTTTCGGAAGCGCCTCGGCTTAGATTTTCTTCACGGAAACAATTTTTCCAAGCAAATTCGAAAGAGAGAGAAGTGCCTAAGGGGCTGAACGCTTTTCTTCTTCACTTCCTCCCCTATTTATAGCAAAATAGGGGAGATGCTTGCCGCCCAGCTCGCCCAGGCGAGCCAGGTTGCTTCCTCCAGAAGCAACAACCTTCTGGAGGAAGCTTCTGGAAGGCCCAAGTGGGCCTGATTGCTATTTACACCCCCTTTTTACTAAATGCACCCCCCTTTCTATTTTTTTGTAATTCTTTTTCCGTAACGTTACGAAACTTTACGAATTTCATAACGATACTTATTTTCCTTTCGCAAGGTTACGAATACTTACGGATTATGTATTTACTCCTTTTTTACCTTTCGAAGAAGTCACGGAAACTTACGGATTGCGCAAAAACACCTCTTTTCGACTTCCGCCACATTACGGAATTTCACGGAACGCGCAAGCCTGCTTCCTTTCGATTTCTGAGACGTCTCGGGACTTCATTTATTGCATGTCATCAAGTAATAATCCCCGGACGAAATTAGGGTATGACAGTTGCCCCTCTTTACTTACCTTTCATCGGAGATAAGAGGAAAGCAAAGATAGGACACTGATTTCGTCCGTCCTTCCTTTTTCGCGATGACGACTCTCATCTCTACTTCTTCTTTTTTTTTTTTCTTCTGCACAAAACAAAATACAAACAACAACCAGAACAAACGAATATAATACATACATACACATATACACATACTTGGCGAAGGAACCGATCTGGAAAACGACAGAATAACGTGCTTCCAAGTCACCAGAAGCTTCGCACTTGATAATGGAGAACACATGAACAGCGCTAGGCAATGACATTCATGGTGCTCCGAACAAAGGTGGAGTATGGAGGATGGCCTTGAGGCTTCGCACTTAGGCAATCATGAAACTCAGCTCCAAACTCGAAAGTGGAGGACACATGAACAGCCCTAAGCAATAACATTCATGTGGCTCCGGAACAGGATGAGAATGGAGGATTGCCTTGAGATTCCTCTCTTAGGCAATCATGGAATACAACTCCAATACTCGAAAATGGAGGACACATGAATGACAACGCAATTCACTCACGTGGCTTCGGAAAGGACGAGAATGGAGGATTGCCTTGAGGTTCTTCTCTTAGGCAATCATGGAATACAGCTCCAATACTCGAAAATGGAGGACACATGAATGACAACGCAATTCATCCATGAGGCTCCAGAAAAGGACGAGAATGGGGGATTGCCTTGAGGTTCCTCTCTTAGGCAATCATGGAATACAGCTCCAATACTCGAAAATGGAGGACACATGAATGACAACGCAATTCATCCATGAGGCTCCGGAAAAGGACGAGAATGGAGGATTGCCTTGAGGTTCCTCTCTTAGGAAATCATGGAATACAACTCCAATACTCGAAAGTGGAGGACACATGAACAGCCCTAAGCAATAACATTCATGTGGCTCCAGAACAGGATGAGAATGGAGGATTGTCTTGAGGTTCCTCTCTTAGGCAATCATGGAATACAACTCCAATACTCGAAAATGGAGGACACATGAATGACAACGCAATTCACTCACGTGGCTTCGGAAAGGATGAGAATGGAGGATTGCCTTGAGGTTCCTCTCTTAGGCAATCATGGAATACAGCTCCAATACTCGAAAATGGAGGACACATGAATGACAACACAATTCATCCATGAGGCTCCGGAAAAGGACGAGAATGGGGGATTGCCTTGAGGTTCCTCTCTTAGGAAATCATGGAATACAGCTCCAATACTCGAAAATGGAGGACACATGAATGACAACACAATTCATCCATGAGGCTCCGGAAAAGGACGAGAATGGAGGATTGCCTTGAGGTTCCTCTCTTAGGCAATCATGGAATACAGCTCCAATACTCGAAAGTGGAGGACACATGAACAGCCCTAAGCAATAACATTCATGTGGCTCCGGAAAAGGACGAGAATGGAGGATTGCCTTGAGGGTCCTCTCTTAGGCAATCATGGAACACAGCTCCAAACTCGAAAATGGAGGACACGTGAATGACAACGCAATTCACTCACGTGGCTCCGGAAAAGGACAAGAATGGAGGATTGCCTTGAGGGTCCTCTCTTAGGCAATCATGGAATACAGCTCCAGACTCGAAAATGGAGGACACGTGAATGACAACGCAATTCACTCACGCGGCTCTGGAAAAGGATGAGAATGGAGGATTGCCTTGAGGGTCCTCTCTTAGGCAATCATGGAACACAGCTCCAAACTCGAAAATGGAGGACACGTGAATGACAACGCAATTCACTCACGTGGCTCCGGAAAAGGACAAGAATGGAGGATTGCCTTGAGGGTCCTCTCTTAGGCAATCATGGAATACAGCTCCAGACTCGAAAATGGAGGACACGTGAATGACAACGCAATTCACTCACGCGGCTCTGGAAAAGGATGAGAATGGAGGATTGCCTTGAGGGTCCTCTCTTAGGCAATCATGGAACACAGCTCCAAACTCGAAAATGGAGGACACGTGAATGACAACGCAATTCACTCACGTGGCTCCGGAAAAGGACGAGAATGGAGGATTGCCTTGAGGTTCCTCTCTTAGGCAATCATGGAGCACAGCTCCAGACTCGAAAATGGAGGACACGTGAATGACACCGCAATTCACTCACGCGGCTCCGGAAAAGGATGAGAATGGAGGATTGCCTTGAGGGTCCTCTCTTAGACAATCATGGAACACAGCTCCAGACTCAAAAGTGGAGAACACATGAACAGCCCTAAGCAATAACATTCATGTGGCTCCGGAAAAGGACGAGAATGGAGGATTGCCTTGAGGTTCCTCTCTTAGGCAATCATGGAACACAGCTCCAAACTCAAAAGTGGAGGACACATGAACAGCCCTAAGAAATAACATTCATGTGGCTCCGGAAAAGGACGAGAATGGAGGATTGCCTTGAGGGTCCTCTCTTAGGCAATCATGGAACACAACTCCAAACTCGAAAATGGAGGACACGTGAATGACAACGCAATTCACTCACGTGGCTCCGGAAAAGGACGAGAATGGAGGATTGCCTTGAGGTTCCTCTCTTAGGCAATCATGGAACACAGCTCCAAACTCAAAAGTGGAGGACACATGAACAGCCCTAAGCAATAACATTCATGTGGCTCCGGAAAAGGACGAGAATGGAGGATTGCCTTGAGGGTCCTCTCTTAGGCAATCATGGAACACAGCTCCAAACTCGAAAGTGGAGGACACATGAACAGCCCTAAGCAATAACATTCATGTGGCTCCGGAAAAGGACGAGAATGGAGGATTGCCTTGAGGGTCCTCTCTTAGGAAATCATGGAATACAGCTCGAAAATCGAAAATTGAGGACACGTGAATGACAATGCAATTCACTCACGCGGCTCCGGAAAAGGATGAGAATGGAGGATTGCCTTGAGGGTCCTCTCTTAGATAATCATGGAACACAGCTCCAAACTCGAAAATGGAGGACACGTGAATGACAATGCAATTCACTCACGTGGCTCCGGAAAAGGATGAGAATGGAGGATTGCCTTGAGGGTCCTCTCTTAGGCAATCATGGAATACAGCTCCAAACTCGAAAATGGAGGACACGTGAATGACAACGCAATTCACTCACGTGGCTCTGGAAAAGGACGAGAATGGAGGATTGCCTTGAGGGTCCTCTCTTAGGCATTCATGGAATACAGCTCCAGACTCAAAAGTGGAGGACACATGAACAGCCCTAAGCAATAACATTCATGTGGCTCCGGAAAAGGACGAGAATGGAGGATTGCCTTGAGGGTCCTCTCTTAGGAAATCATGGAATACAGCTCGAAACTCGAAAATGGAGGACACGTGAATGACAATGCAATTCACTCACGCGGCTCCGGAAAAGGATGAGAATGGAGGATTGCCTTGAGGGTCCTCTCTTAGATAATCATGGAACACAGCTCCAAACTCGAAAATGGAGGACACGTGAATGACAACGCAATTCACTCACGTGGCTCCGGAAAAGGATGAGAATGGAGGATTGCCTTGAGGGTCCTCTCTTAGGCAATCATGGAATACAGCTCCAAACTCGAAAATGGAGGACACGTGAATGACAACGCAATTCACTCACGTGGCTCCGGAAAAGGAAGAGAATGGAGGATTGCCTTGAGGTTCCTCTCTTAAGCAATCATGGAACACAGCTCCAAACTCAAAAGTGGAGGACACATGAACAGCCCTAAGCAATAACATTCATGTGGCTCCGGAAAAGGACGAGAATGGAGGATTGCCTTGAGGGTCCTCTCTTAGGCAATCATGGAACACAACTCCAAACTCGAAAGTGGAGGACACATGAACAGCCCTAAGCAATAACATTCATGTGCCTCCGGAAAAGGACGAGAATGGAGGATTTCCTTGAGGGTCCTCTCTTAGGCAATCATGGAATACAGCTCCAAACTCGAAAATGGAGGACACGTGAATGACAACGCAATTCACTCACGTGGCTTCGGAAAAGGACGAGAATGGAGGATTGCCTTGAGGGTCCTCTCTTAGGCATTCATGGAATACAGCTCCAGACTCAAAAGTGGAGAACACATGAACAGCCCTAAGCAATAACATTCATGTGGCTCCGGAAAAGGATGTTGGCGGGACCGAACGGTCCACCGGGTCTTTCCGCTTAAAAGGATAACATGCTTTTTGCAAAGAAAAATAAATCATTCGCGAGAGCACCACGTCTTAGAGAAACAATATACTTGCTCCAAGGGTAATCTTCCTTGTAACCAAGAATAAAGGGTAGGACGTCAACTTCTAGCTTCCAAATGAAAACGCAAGGGAAACATGGGGCTAGGCCGAAAATAAATCACTCATGGTGTATAAAACTCACAAGGCAAGTGTCTTAACCTATTCCCAAACCAATAACTGCGCCACGACTCTATTTTGCATGTGACTTCCTATCGAATCATAGATCAAACGTACGATCACGGACCAATAGGATTCTCTCGAGGTCAGCGTTTTTGGAGAGCGGGCTGGGTGTTTCGGTCTTTTCCTCTTTGTTCATGTGGGGTGGGATATTGCCAGTCAGGAATGATTCTGAGTGGCAATCTGGCTTTTGGAGACTTTCTATCCTCTTTCTTTCGTTGATTGAGAATGGCTTCTTTTCCCTTTTTACTCCCTCTCGATCTTTGATCGGGAATCCTCCTTTCCTTTCTTTTGTTCTCTTCTTGATTTTCATTTTTTCTCTTTTTCTTTCTTCCTTTCTATTTATTCCTTCTCTTTCTTTTCACTTTTCCTTCCCCATCCCTTTCTTTGGGAAATTGGGTTTAGCATTCTATTTGCTCTCCCTTGAGGAGATTTCGCTGTCCTTTGCTTCGGGGGAAAGGAGGAGGTTTCCCTTTTTACAGACCAAGGTTCAAAAAGGTCTGAGGTTGTGTTTCAATGGGGCCGTTTATCATGGGAACCCAATCTTGATATTTGGGGCAAAACAAATTTGGGGTGTCAAGGGGTCGCTCTCGGCCCGAACTCCCGTATTATTCCATAAGGCACGCGTGACAATGATGATTTGAAAATAACGTGCAAAATTAGTCATGGCTACAGCCAGGTGGGCACTCAAGCATCTCGTTTGTGGCATTGTGATACTACGATTGGGAATTTACACAGACAGACCCAACGTTTCCAAGTTATGTTCTTTCATCAGTTCAATGAATTCATCCATCCTTATCTCGGTTCATTCCGGAAAATAAACTCTTAGCATCAGTCCCTTGTTTCCAGAAGATGCGTTTGCTCTTTACGAATGATTCATACTTCTTAACTACAACATGTCGATCTTTGCGGTCTTTCTTTCTTTTTACTTTTTGGTTTATTTTTAAATATGTTCACTAAAACTATACACTTGTGGTTCTTTATGAGGAAAATCTTTCTTTGTACATCTATATTTTTATACACGACAAACTGTTTCGGTACACGCACTGGAATTCTTCCTTTTCACGTCACACGGTCTATATACAAACCCTACTTACATTCAAAGATTTTTTTCATTTTTCCCAACACACACTTATGGTTCACACAAAGGTTTCTTCATATACACTCGTTGCTCACACACACAAGGATTCCTTTCCGCGCATCCTTTACACACAAAGATCTTCTATGCACATTTTCCTTTTACATACATGTATAAATAAAAACCTTTTTCTTTTCTTTATGAACATGACTTTTATTCACAGTGCTTCTTTCTTTAGGATTTTTGGTTCATTTTATTTTATTTTTTAGGACGACGTTCCTAAATGAAAAACTCTACACGGTAAACTCAAATGATATGTATGTACAAAACAAAAGTCAAAACATGAAACAAACGTCAGTCCCTTAGTCAAACAAAAGATAACATACAAATGATAAATGATGGAACATACGAATTTGGGGATCCCACAGTCATGTGGCTCCGCATGCCCCCGGACTCTTGGGTCACGGTAACAAAAAGTGGGGTGGTCGACAAAAGCAGGGCTTTTGCTCCTACGTATCCTCAATTTGTGATGAGGAACTCAGACCTACGTAGTTCTTGACAACTGTGAGACTAAAAATAGTCTCAGTGTTTTCTTCACCAAAATGCGAACATGCTTTAGTAAAGAGACAAAACTTCTAATTGATCAGAGCAACATATGCTTTTTGGATGAAAAACAATGTGTCTATCGAGGAAGGAGAGTATGCTGATGAAATTTCCTCATAACCATAAATGAGATTTTGGATGTTAGCACTTCGTTTCTAAATGACCATTTAGAGGAAACACTGGGTCCAACAAAGATAGGAGAAAATTACTCAAAGTGTATCAATCTCACACAGGTAAGTGTTTTATCCTAATTCCGAACCATAGATATATCATGACTTGATTTTGCAAATCATTTCCTATCAAATCAAAGATTACATGCGTGATCATGGATCAATAGGACTTATTTTGGGAATGGTTTTTAGGTGGGGAATTTGGCTTTGAGTGTTTTTGCCTTTTCCTTTTCTGTTTTTGTTTAGTGTGTGGCGAGAAAGTTGCTAGCGCACAGGATTTTGGTTGGCAATCAAAGGGAGATGGCCACTTTGGGTCGTGGTTTCCTTTCTTTTTTGTTTACTTGGTGACAATTCTGTATTGTTCAGATATTATCTGATCCGAAGACCTTTCTGCATATTTTCTTTTGTTTTCTTCCGATCCTTGATCGAGAATTTTCCTTTCTTTTTTTTTTTTGGTTTCTCCCACTCTTTGATTGGGAATTTTTCTTTTTTTTTTCTTTCTTCCGATTTATTTGATCAGGAATTTTTTTTTGTTTTATCCCGCTCTTTCATTGGGAATTTTCATTCTGTTTTGTGTCTTCTCCCTTTCTTGGATTGGGAATTCTCTCTTCTTTTTTTTGTGTCTTCTCCCTTTCTTGGATTGGGAATTTTCCTTCTCTTTGTGTTTTCTTCCGAGGGTAAGGATTATGGTGAGTTAGGATTTTGGTTCAAGGCTTGTAGAACGGCTGGTCATGATACATGTCAGGATTTGGCCAGCGGTCCGGGGATAAAGGGGATGTCCCCACATTATTCCCATGATACACATGCAACAAATGATGATTAGGAAATTTTATGCAAAACTGGTCATGCATGCACCCATGTGGACACTCAAGCATCAAGTTTTTGTGGTCATGTGACACTAGGGCTCAGGATTCATTTTCCCTACTTAAGTCAACCTAGTGTTTCCAAAATATGTTTTTTTTTTAATTCATCCGAGTCCATTTTGGGCGTTCGGGAAAATTTTCACAGCACTCACCCTTCAGGTGTATACACATTTTTTTCAAAAACTGGTTATGATAAGTGAATTTTTCAAAGAAAAGCTGGAAGTTATCTCTTTTCACAAGCATGTCACTTTTTAGCTAGACAACCTTTATTATTATTATTTTTTTTTCTTATTCTTTTCTTGCTCGCTCTCTTTTTGCTCTCTTTTTTTCCATGAGGTATTTTGCTACCTAAACATACGTATATTTTTGTGAAGTATTTTGCTATATACATGCGTGTCCAAGGTATCTTGCTACCTAAACATATATATATATGTTTTGTGAGATATTTTGCCATATACATGCATATCCAAGGTATCTTGCCACCTAAACATACATATATATATTTGTGAAGTATTTTTGCTACATACATGCATATCCAAGGTATCTTTTTACCTAAACATACATATATATATTTTTTGTGAGGTATGACTACCTTCCGAGCTTGTGCTTGTTTTATTTAAATTCCTAGGATCATGAGCAACTAGGTGTGTCCTGCTATGACTTGAGAAACAAAAAGTGATCAAATAACAAGCAGAGATTTAAAAGGTACTAGGTTGCCTCCTAGTAGCGCTTCTTTAACGTCTTGAGCTGGACACACGATGGCTTGTTGGTCACGGACCTAGTACTTTGCTTACCTTTGACTTTGGACTTGGTCGGCCATAGGTCGTAAGCAACGCTCTAACCTTTTTGTGGATGAGCTGAGGTGAACTCTAGAGGTGATGGCGGTGCATCTGTTGCCCGCTGCCGGCCATCCCCAGGCTGTTGTGGTATTTCGCCCTATGCCTGCCTGGGGACGCAGTACTTCTTGATGAAAGCTGGATTAGTAGGGGGCCTGATGCCCTTGCTGGAGGTGACAGGTACTCCGTAGAACTGACAGAGACCCGTAATTAGAGCTTGACAACTCCAAGACCCTGTTGGACTTCTTCGGGTCCACTTGGTGTCCTGCAGGCGCGATCCCTGCAAACAATAGATGAAATCAGAAACCAATTGAGTAATGTGCATACTTACCTATGATGATGTGACCTTGCCGGGGGGAACGAGCACCCTGTAGGACTACAGAGGCCCGTAACCAGAGCTAGAAACCCCAGGGCTCTGTTGAACTTCTCCGAGTCCACTGGGTGTCTTTGTGGGTGCGATTCCTGCAAACAATAGATGGTATCAGAAATCAATTAAACCATATGTATACTTACCTATGTCACGATGGCATGACCTCGCTGGGGGAACGAGCACCCTGTAGGACTGACAGAGGCCCGTAACCAGAGCTGGAAACCCAAGGGCCCTGTTGGACTTCTTCGGGCCCACTGGGCGTCTTGTGGGCACGATCCCTGCAAACAAAAGATGACATCAGAAATCAATTGAACCATGTACATACTTACCTATGTCATGACGGCACAGACCAACCGGTACATCTGCAGGGGGAGATTGGCATTGTGGTCGCCGGGCAGAATGTTACTAAATAGCAACGTCATCCATATCCATGTAAAAGTTGTCATGTTGGTGCGCATGATCCAAACTCTTCTTTTTGCAGCGACACGGGTGAAATCTTGCCTCGGTATGCATAGTAGACGCGTGATAGCCTCCCTCTCTGGATGTGCTCGCACAGTTGGTCACCCTCCAATATCAGGGGGTGACCCGGGAACTAATAAAAGGAAACTACTGGCCCCTTAACCGGGAGCGCAAGTCTCGGTGAAGCATCTAAGGGCAAAGGACCTTATATTCTTCTAAGGTGTGGGTATGGAGCACACTGAAAATGAGGACGCGTGGCCCTCTAAAGGCGAGGGTGTGCAGCCCTTTGAAGTTCAGGACGTGCCGCCTTTTGAAGGCGAGGGAGTGTAGTCCTATGATGGCGAGGACATGCAGTCCTCTAAAGGTGAGGGCGTGTAGCCCTACAAAGGTGAAGGTATATGACCCTTTGACGACGAGGACTTGTAGTCCTCTAAAGTTGAAGACGTGTAGTCCTCTGAAGGCGAGGGCGTGCGACCCTCTGAAGGCGAGGACGTGTAGTCCTCTGATGGCGAGGACATGTAGCCCTCTGAAGAAGATAGGTACTAGTACCCAAGGGTCCACCTTTATGAGAAAACAAGAGGTCGGCCCATCGAGAGGGCCGGTCATCTAATAAGATTGGACACGAGATGTAGGAAATCTATGCAATTAACATGATATTTAGGGATGCAGACGCATGCAACCTTTGTTGTGAAATTTGGTAACGATGACCCCATATGAAACAATGCAATGCAATGGAAAGTTGCACAATGTGCATGACATTCTTTCCTTATTTTGTGATTTTGATTTTGATTTAATCTTTTTGGAAAACACAGATTGACTGTCCTTTTGAAAAAGGTGATAATTCATGCAACCTTATCCTATCTTTTGCAAATCTCTCCGGGAACTCCCTCAGAGTGTATATTCTGGTTGATTTAGTCACTTGACCATTTTGGAGTGACGGCAATGGAGTCGTTTGACGTTTAATCAATCTATTGAAATTCCAGGGTTTGTCTCCCCCCTTTTTTTCTTGTTTAAAAAACATCGACGGGTGAGAACTTTTGATCTGCCCCTATGTTCACTTGAGGCTCATGCACGATGCCACTCATTGCCCCAGTGTAAGGCTTTGAGGTACCAATTGTTATCTTTCGTCATGACGTTGTAGCTGGGAACCTATCGGGTGAGAACTTCTAATCTTCCCCTAGGCTCGCTTGAGGTTTTTGCATGGTACCTTTCATTGCCCCAGTGTAAGGCTTTGAGGTACCAATTGTTGTCTTTCGTCATGACCTTGTAGCTGGGAACCTATCGGGTGAGAACTTCTAATCTGCCCCTAGGTTCGTTTGAGGTTTATGCATGGGGCCTTTCATTGCCCCAGTGTAGGGCTTAGAGGTACCAATTGTTGTCTTGTTTTCACAACCTCGCAGTGAGGAAGAATGAAAGATGCAATTGATTCTTGCAAAAAGAATTTTCCAAGGACGAGAAATAGTTGAAGGATCTTTCAGTTGATGGATTAAGTCAAATGACTCCTATGTAGAAGCAAGATGTTTTGATGTCTTGATGATGCTAAAGGATCAAGTGCTTCTAAGTTTTACTTAAGACAAGAATCCAAGAAAATCAAGATATATGATCAAGTTGATCTCTAGAATCTTTAGGAAGAAGTTTCCAAATTGAAAATACAAAAGGTTTGACCAAAGAATTCTATCATTTCAAATTGAGATTTTCTCTATGGTAATCGATTACCGGCAGTTGAAAAATGTTTATCACAGTCACTAGAAATTTGAATTCAAAATTTATAATGTGTAATTGATTACCAGAGGGGATTTTCAGAAAATAATTGCCAAGAGTCACACGTATTCAAAATTTTTTATGAATGACGAACTTAAAGGGAGTTTTCATTGCCCAAAAAGTTTTATCCTCTTAAAAGATTAAGAGTTTTTCTGAACTGAAATATTTTATCCTCTCATAAAGATTCCTTGGTCAACCACTTGCATATTCAATAAGGAATTTTGATTGATCTTCATTTTACAATCTATCTCTTTTAAGAGAGATTTCTTCTTCTCTTCTTCTTATTTCTGAAAAGGGATTAAGAGACCGTGGGTCTCTTGTTGTAGGGGATTCTTGAACACAAGGGAAGGGTTGTCCCTGTGTGCATCATTAATCCGAAAAGAGAGTGAAAGTTTAATTGGGGAATAATCTTCATATTTTAATTCAACCCCCCTTTCTCTTAAGGTAACTGAGGCCATTTATCCAACACCGTATTCTTGATAACTCACTTCTCTCTAAAAAGACAAACTTTCCGGAATGATAAAATGAGGTCACATGGACGTCTTGAAAACACAGTCAATCAAATGCTTTTCTTCTTTTTTTTTTTGAACTATTTTTATATTATTTTTTTTATTTTTTTGAAACTTATTTGTTTTGAACTTTACTTGTTGTTTTACGGCAGCCCCACCAATGCGCAAGATGAGTAATCTCTGATTGAGCGGTCTTGGAAGTCCAAACTCAGGAGCACAGGTCGCTTGAGCAAACAGACCAATGGCTTGCACCCACTTCCGGTGAAAGTTGAAAATCCTGATGAGTCATTAGAGACATCTAACAACAGCTTTCAAAATTGCCCCATGTGTGGCATCTCTTGTCAATGTCAGGATTGACACGCGATTCTCTTCAAATTTCAGCCGGCCCATATCAATTAGACCTTGCACCTTACGCTTCAGAGCCCTACAATGCTCAATGGAATGCCCCGGGGCTTCTCCATGACAAGCACACGTTGCGTTCGAGTCGTATTCTTGGAGAAATGGAGGTTGATGAACCTTGGTTGGGGTTATGGCTACCATTGAATTATCAAGTAGGCATGGGAGCAAGTCAGCATAAGACACTGGAATTGGGGTGAATTCTACAGGCTTTCTCGCTGCAAAATTCATTTCTTGGTTGGCGTTTTTGGATTGTGCTAAAGGTGATGTTCGTCATTGGAAGTGCGATAGACAGACTTTGTGGTTGATTTTAGGGATGGCCTTTGTGGATAACTGGGCGGTGGGTAAGGAGAAGGTTTGTTATTGGCTGAGTAATGACATTGTTGGGTTGGTGGGAAACTTGGCTGTATTGGAATGGCAGTCACAGCATGGGCTTCTACTTCATCCTCACCCTCTTCATTTGCCCCAGTTTTCTCATTCGTCCAAGCAGGATGACTAAATTTGCCTTTTTTCAGACCCACATCAATCCTTTCACTGGCAAAGACCAGATCCGCAAAGCTTTGAAGGTGCGTAGTCCACCATTTTCCCTAGTAGAATACTGGTAATGTGTCTACTATCATTGTCATCGTTTTTTTCGTCATTGAGGTGCCACTTAAGCTGCTAGGTTCTCTCCACCTTTGGGCGTATTCTTTTGAAAGAATCGTGCCCCCTTTTTGCACATGTTCTGTAGTTGCATCCTATCCGAAGACATTATACTGACACTGCCTAACGAAGGCAACCACTAGGTCCTTCCAAGAATGGACTCGGGAAGGTTCCAAGTTAGTGTACCAGGTAACAGCTACCCCAGTAAGACTTTCTTGGAAGGAATGTATCAGCAATTCCTTATCTTTTGTGTATGCCCCCATATTCCGATAATGCATCTTTAGATGGTTCTTGGGGCAAGTAGTCCTCTCATACTTGTCAAAGTCCAGCACCTTGAACTTGGGAGGGGTGATGATATTGGGTACTAGGAACAACTCTCCTAGGTTAGCAAAGGCATAATCTTCACCTCCTTCAATGGCCCTGAGCCTTTCCTCTAGATGATCCAACTTTCCCATTTCTGCCATAGCATGAGGGTTTTTACTTGTCGTGGAATGCAAGAGGTGTAGTTGTGGGTGATACTGAGGGCCCTCCAAAGGGTTTTGTAGGGGTATACCACCAACTGCTTGCCCTTCAGTGGCATATCCGAGCCAAGGCTCGAAGTCGGCTAGATTGTGATGGGGAATTTCATGTGTCTCCCCCACGGTTTAAGAGACATGTGCATGATCAGTTTGGGGTTGCTGGCTCTTAATGGGTATAGGAGTGGAGTTATTGACATTCTTATTGGGAGTGTACACCACATTGGGTGGCGTATAGTTGAGAGGCAAGCCATATGGCGGGAAGGTGTGCTCGTTTTGAATTTGCACATCATGGGGGCCGCCCATACTTCCCAAATCTTTGCCTACCATATATGAGGTTGGATGATTCATTGATGCCGGATGGGGACGTCGGGTTCACCTTAGCAACAACGCTGGTAGCGGCAATTGCAACCGCATTGGCTTCCATTATCTTTTTCACGCTCATCATGGGCTCCATCATTGTGGCCATTTTCTCTTTAATGGCCTCCATGTCGGCCTTCATCTTCTCTTGTATCTCCTCTACTTCACCCATTACTCTAGCTCCATCAAGTTCGGTGAGGGCACCGTAAAGCATGTTTTTTTTTCTTTTTTATAACAATGATTAAGTTCTTCTCTTTTTTTTTTTATGGAAAGAATGCAATGAGCAATGCAACCAATGAACAACATGGATGTATGTGAATGATGCACAGTTGAAGTATTGCAAATTTTTACACTGGATATGGGGTTGAATCAATTTAGATTTTTAACATGGTCCATGACATCTCCGTCAAGGTGAAACTGGAAGTAACAGGGACATCAGCAGCCCTAAATGTGTTTGGCAGTAGACGAAGCAATGATGTAACACGATCCATCTTTTGCCCCAATTTTTGCAAGATGGTAACTTCCATGCTTCAACTTGACTCGATGAACCTTTTCGTAAAAGCACGAGCTTGGTTCAACCCCATAACCCAGGGAATGACAATTTTGATCGCCAATACTTCATCAACAATTCACAGGGATGAAAGACTCGGGAATATGCATGCTATGCATGGAAAATGTAATTATGAGATTAAGATGCCCGAAGAAACATCCTTTCTTAGTTAACCATGCATTAGGTACCATGTTCAATCATTTTGTTTTTAAGTGAAATGGGTTTATGATCCCAACATGGTTGGCTCATGGTACCGAATATATGCAACTAAGAATGCGGCGTGAATTTTCGCGCTTTCTTTTTTGTTTTTGTCTTGCAGGGGAAAACGCAAGGGTCACGCATGAGCAAACATGAAAACAATTGGTATGCAATTTGTAGATCAAAAAAGTTTGTTGAATGCATATGCACGATGATGCAATGACTCATGCAAAATGTGATGCTGGAATATGATAATGGACAAATGTAGGAACGATATGTTCATTATGATGCCATGAAGAGATGCTTATGCGATGCATGATATGAATGCATTTACAGACACAAGAGCCCGAAAAATTATCTCTCCTTATTGCGCATTTGGGGGCGCAGTGCCCCATGTGTGCAGTTAAGAAGACGATATGGATCTTCCAACTTCCCACGACAAAAGATGAGACCAATATACAACGCGTGCGTGACGACATGATGTAGACGCGCAAAAGCATAACACGGGGATACACATAGTACGACAATATCCACAAATAATTACAAGCAAAGGCATACATGTCATTTAGGACTACACGCATGACAGTGTTTAAAATGGCACGCAGCGTGTTCGCTTCGTGCCCCTATTTTAGGGACCTATAGGATAATATCGAGGGGTCTCTAATAACTACTCCCAAAGATTCATAACTCACATGGCTGTTTTCTAGAGGTATCATCACTCAAGATAATAACATTGTGGTGGTATGGAATACCAGCGACAACATATTATAAAGAGAGAAAGCTCTAGATGAGGTTTCACTATTATCAAGCAAGTCGGAGACCTAGCATGATCATAGATTCACCTCCACTCCTTAAATTCCCATGAACCCGGGTATAGGGCCCCTTTTTTACTCAAACCCGTGGGTGCTTAGAATGCAGTGTAAAGAATGCAAAAATAGACAACAGTTATTTACATTTTACACAGTTCAACAAAATGCACACACAAAGTTTCACAAATCCACAATTCCTTAAAATAGGCCTAACTCACAAAAAAAGTCCCCAGTGGAGTCGCCAACTGTCGCAACGTGCCCTTCGCGGGCGAGCGAGGGCGAGGCTCACGGGTGCGCTTTCCAAAGGAGGAAAGGTGCGCGGAGTCGCCACCAACGTTTATTTGTGGAAAACATCGGGAAAACCGAAGGAAACCGGTCAAAATGAAAATTCTAAGTTCGGGATTTGTATTTACGCTTGAGGAAGGTATTAGCACCTCTTACGTTTGTCTCGAAAGACAACAACCTTATTTCTAGAATTGTGGAATTGTGTTATCTTAACTTTTATTTCTTTTTATTTTTTGAGGTCGACAAAAGCGGGGCTTTTGCTCCTACGTACCCTCCTTTGGAGAGGAAATCAGACCTACGTAGTTCTTCCTTAAGCGTGAATCGAGTGATTCTTTTTACTTGAAAAGTGATCATTTTAAGGCGTTGGACCTTAAAAATGATCCATTTTACTTGGTAAGAAAACTGAAATGATAAATTTTCAAAACCCTATTTTTGTGGACGAGCTTGACTAGGCGAGTTGATTTTAGCCTTAGTTTCACTTTAGTTATTTAGTCAATTCAATTAAGAATGAGAACTCCCAAAGAGAACACGTCCGATTGATTTTCCGCTTTACTTTACTAAAGAAATATTTTTTGGTTATTATATTATTATTTTACCTCTTTTTTGATTTCCAACGTGGTTACGGCACGACCGAACGGTCGGAATTCATTTTAACAAAAATTACCAGATGATACAATTCAAACGATCGGTGGAAATTTATTTTATTTTTACATTAAGCGAGGAATGACTTAAATAAATGGCTTAAGCACGTCAAAAGGCGGTATAAAAAGTAAATGAAAACGAGAATGAAAACACATGAAACGCAATGTGGACCACCACGGGTTCATAGAATGAATTGAAAAGCTTGGTTTGAGGTACTTACCCGTTGAAGATCGAAGAACAATGAAGAACGAATGAAGAACGCCGAAGAACGGTTGAAACCTTTTGCGAAATTCTTCACGGAAACGTTACAGAAGCGTTTCGGAAGCGCCTCGGCTTAGATTTTCTTCACGGAAACAATTTTTCCAAGCAAATTCGAAAGAGAGAGAAGTGCCTAAGGGGCTGAACCCTTTTCTTCTTCACTTCCTCCCCTATTTATAGCAAAATAGGGGAGATGCTTGCCGCCTAGCTCGCCCAGGCGAGCCAGGTTGCTTCCTCCAGAAGCAACAACCTTCTGGAGGAAGCTTCTGGAAGGCTCAAGTGGGCTTGATTGCTATTTACACCCCCCTTTTTACTAAATGCATCCCCCTTTTACTAAATGCACCCCCCTTTCTATTTTTTTGTAATTCTTTTTCCGTAACGTTACGAAACTTTACGAATTTCGTAACGATACTTATTTTCCTTCCGCAAGGTTACGAATACTTACGGATTATGTATTTACTCCTTTTTTACCTTTCGAAGAAGTCACAGAAACTTACGGATTGCGCAAAAACACCTCTTTTCGACTTCCGCCACATTACGGAATTTCACGGAACGCGCAAGCCTGCTTCCTTTTGATTTCTGAGACGTCTCGGGACTTCATTTATTGCATGTCATCAAGTAATAATCCCCGGACGAAATTAGGGTATGACAGGCCATAGAACCCAAAGCTGCAAATGGACATCATTTCATCCTAGTGGCAATTGATTACTTCACTAAGTGGGTCGAAGCCGCGTCATACGCTAGCGTCACTAGGAGTGTGGTAGTCAGGTTCATTAAGAGGGAAATCATCTGCCGATATGGTTTGCCGAGGAAGATTATCATGGACAACGACACCAACTTGAATAACAAGATGATGGGGGAAATGTGCGAAGAGTTTAAAATCCAACATCACAATTCCACACCCTACCGACCAAAGATGAACAGAGCCGTGGAAGCAGCCAATAAGAATATTAAGAAAATTATTCAGAAGATGACAGTGTCGTACAAAGATTGGCATGAGATGTTGCCTTATGCCCTGCATGGATACCAAACCTCGGTACGAACTTCTACTGGGGCAACTCCGTACTCCTTGGTTTATGGGATGGAAGCGGTACTCCCGTTTGAGGTAGAGGTCCCTTCCCAGAGGATACTAGCGGAATTGGGCCTAGAAGAATCAGAGTGGGCTCAAACACGCTACGACCAGCTCAACCTTATTGAAGGTAAGCGCTTGACGGCCATGAGCCATGGGCGCCTGTATCAACAAAGGATGAAGAACGCGTTCGACAAGAAGGTGCGCTCACGCAAGTTCCCTGAGGGGGACCTTGTGCTAAAAAAGGTGTCCCACGCTGTGAAAGATAATCGAGGGAAGTGGGCCCCGAACTATGAAGGGTCTTTCATTGTAAAAAGGGCTTTTTCTGGAGGGGCTCTGGTGCTCACCAACATGGATGGCGAGGATCTACCTTCACCCGTGAACTCCGATGTTGTCAAGCGATACTATGCTTAGGATCTGGGGCAATTGAGGAAGTCGCTGCATGTTTTTTATTTTTGTGTATGTCCTTCTTGGTTTCCCCCAGGGATTCATGTCCTCTGTAATTTCTCATCACAGTGTTTTAAGAGAAAAGAATATGGAATTGAGGTTCCGGTCCTCACTCTGTGCTTCAAACTATGTCCAGAATTTGATAACCTGAGCCTTTTTGCTCAGTCCATGGGATGCCCCAAGCGCTTAACTAAAACTGAACCCGACCAGCTTTCACTAAAAGGATTATTGCATTTGAAAACATTCATGCATACGCATAGGCATGCATATTTTGTTATGACAGGAGCAGAATCGTCTTAGGCAGTGGTCAAACGCCTGGGCGAGCACCCCTGCACCTGGAAACATAAAAACGAGGGAGGGGGAGTTTTTCTCCACCCAAAACTCTCCCCCTCATTCAAAGAACGCAAACACCCACGGGATTTGTGGATTTTCACCCCTAGGCCACCATTTTTGCGCTTTTGCTTCCATTCTTAGTGTTTTTGGTCACTCCATACAAGTAAGTGCACTATCCTTTGGTTTTTAGCTTTCCATTGATGCCTTTTATGCTTTGAATGGTATATAATTTGGCCAATTCCGTGAGACAATTTGGGGCAAATTTGTGCTTTGTTTCTTTGAATTGAGGGGTTGTAGGGGATGGCCTTAGGCCTAGGTTGTGTTCTGAAATAATGGGGCAAGCCACATTGCCCATATTCCCTTGTTATTGGCACCTAAAAGTGCGCCCACCAAGTACTCGGTGAAATGCCTCAATGAAATTTAGGCATGGTTTTGTGAACTTTGGATTGTGGGGCTGATTTGTGTGTATATGGACAACATGTAGAGGTTAAAATAAGTGCCCAAATTAAGGACTTAGACCTAAGAATCCAAGCCTTTGGTTTTGAGTGCAAGAAAGCATAAAAATGAAGGCATTGTGATAGGGATTTTCCTTTAGGCCAGCGGCTGATTTTTGGGGCTGCACCATGATGTTTGCCTAGTTGTTTGAGAATGTTGTTCATCATGCACATATAGATGTAGAATAGGTGGCAAAATACCTCACAAGATATATGTATGTTGCATGTGGATAGCAAAAAGATACCTCACGAAAAACCTTGTTGAACTGAAATGTAATTTGAGTAGCAACATACTTGAATACGCATGAAATGTAATTTCTTTTGTAGCCAAGATTCTTTGAATATGCATGCGTACCAATTTTAGCAAAGAAATGCATGTATATGATCTTGGGTAGCAAGAATACTTCAAGTATGCATGTGTACAAATTTAGCAAAGACATGTATGTATATGATCTTGGGTAGCAAGAATACTTCAAGTATGCATGTGTATAAGTTTAGCAAAGAAATCCATGTATGTGATTTGGGTAGCAAAATTCTTTGAATATGCATGAGTATGGTTTTTAGGTAACCGAGCGTCTCGCGTGCATGTATGATCATAAATGTATGTGAGTTTGCCCTAAATCTAAATTGATATTTGTGTTGGAAGCAGTTGTATGCCATTTTTACTTGGTCAGCCTTTAAAATGACACTTCCTTGTAAATTGACTTTCCAAACGTTTGTCTTCGCAGGAAATGGCTCCAAAAAAGCTTTCCACGAAGAGGTCTAGGAAAGACGCCGCAGCGGAAGGGTCTAGTGCCGCCCCCGAGTTTGATAGCCACCGTTTCCGGAGCGCCGAGCACCAGCAGTGCTTCGAGGCCATCAAAGGATGGTCGTTCCACATAGAGAGGCGCGTCCAGCTCAGGGAGGATGAGTATACAGAATTTTAGGAAGAGATAGCTCGCAGGCATTAGACATCACTGGTGACTCGCATGGCTAAGTTTGACCCTGAGGTAGTCCTGGAGCTTTACGCTAATACTTGGCCCACAGAGGAGGGAGTGCGAGACATGCGTTCATGGGTGAGGGGTCAGTGGATTCCCTTTGACGCAGATGCCCTCAGCCAGTTCCTGGGTGACCCACTGGTTTTGGAGGTAGGCCAGCATTGCGAGTTCAGCCAAAGGAGGAACAGGGCCAACGGGTTCAACGAGGAGGCCATTGCCCAGCTGTTATGCACACCAGGGCAGGATTTTTCCCGGACCGCTGCAGGGAGGCTGGTACGGATCATGCATACTAGCACGACCACCTTGACCCAGACGTGGATGACACTGTTGCTCAGCAATGTCCTTCCTAGCGATCATAACTCTAATCTCCCTCTACCTAAGTACCAGTTGGTGTATGCCATCCTGACACGGATGAGCGTCCACGTGGCCCAGGTGATTGCTGATGCCATCTATTTGTTTGCAGGTATGCCACCCACCAGGCACCCTCTAGACCCAGATAAGTCTAACAGGGCCCTGGGGTTTCCGGCATTGATTACGGGCCTCTACCAGTCATTCAGGGTTCCCGTCGCCCCCAGTAAGGTGATCCGACCACCGATCACCCGGGCCTTCATCAAGAAGTATTGCACGCCTAGGCAGGCGTAGGGCGATGCACATCAGGCCACAGACGCTCAGCCACCACCTCATCAGGCCAATCCCGCTGGATCACTAGGCATGGAGCATTATCTACAGCACTTGGTTCGCCAGCAGGCGGCCAACCACCGGGGGTAGGTGTAGATACATGAGTGTCTCTACTGATTCAGCCTCACTCAGCAGGGGTGGGGTTCCGCTCCTTTTCCATGCCCTACTCCAGAGCAGTTTGGGGCTGAGGTCGCATGGCCCAGAGACTGGCCCGAGGCTTAGGCAGGGGAGGCGTCTGCAGGATTCCCCGGCGAGGCAGAGGAGGCCCGTATAGATGAAGAGATGACGGACTTGCTCGGTTTCTTGGGAGGAAGCGGAGCCACGTGACTGAGGTCACCGCACCTTTTTATTGACATTACTGTTTTCTGTTAGTTTGCTATTGACGTTTTCTGTTATTGTCTATATTGCTATTGACATTACTATTTTCTGTTATTGTCTATATGGTTACTAACGTTGCTGTTATTATTTTTTGTTGTTTCTGTTTCGCGCTATGGCTCTCAGTTATTTCGTCATCATTTTTTTTTGCGACTGACCATTTCTTGCATTTTTTTTGTTTACCTTGTGGTTAGATGTAAGTAGGTAGTGTGCGCCCTCGTCCGCACGACCTTTTCAGAGAGAAGAAGAGATAAAGAAAAAGGAGAGGAAATGAACAAATGATAATAACTTAAAAATGTAGAAAAAGAAGGAAAAAAGAAGGAAAAAGAAAAAAAGAAAAAGGAAAAAAATAATAATAAGTGGTCTAGCTAAAAATTCAATATGCTTTTGAAAAGAGATAACTTCCAACTTTTCTTTGAAAAAAATTCACTGATCATAACCAGTTTTTTTAAAAAAATGTGTGTATACACCTGAAGGGTGAATGCTGTGAAAATTTTTCCGAACGCCCAAAATGGACCCGGATGAATGCACAAATTGATAAAAGAACGTATTTTGGAAACATTGGGTTGACTTGAATAGAGAAAATGAATCATGAGCCCCAGCATCACATGACCATAAAAACTTGATGTTTGAGTGTCCACATGGGTGCATGCATGACTAGTTTTGCATGAAATTTCCAAATCATCATTGTTGCATGTGTATCATGGAAATAATGTGGGACATCCCCTTTATCCCCGGATCGCTGGCCAAACCCTGACATGTATCCTATCCAGCCATTCTACAAGCCTTGAACCAAAATCCCAACTTACCATAAACCTTGCCCTCGGAAGAAAACAAAGAAAAGAAAGTTCCCAATCAAAGAATCGGAAAAAAGCAACAGGAGAAAATTCCCAATCAAAGAGTGGGAGAAAGCAAAAACACAAAAGAAAGAAAATTCTCGATCAAGGATCGGAAGAAAACAGAAGAAATATGCAGAAAGGTCTTTGGACCAGACAATATCTGGAAATACGGAATTGTCACCAAGTAAACAAAAAAAGGAAAGGAAGCCACGGCCTAAAGTGATCCTCTCCCTTTGATTGCCAACCAAAATCATGTGCGTCAGTGGCTTGTTCACCTCACACTAAACAAAAACAGAAAAGGAAAAGGCCAAGAGTACTCAAAACTAAATTTCCACAAGAAAACAAACCATTCACAAGAAAAAGTCCTATTGATCTATGATCGCGCATGTAATCTTTGATTTGATAGGAAATGATTTGCAAAACCAAGTCATGACATATCTATGGTTCGGAATTAGGATAAAACACTTACCTGTGTGAGGTTGATACACTTTGAGTGATTTTCTTCTATTTTTGTTGAACCCAGTGTTTCCTCTAAATGGTCATTTAGAAACGAAATGCTAACATCCAAAATCTCATTTATGGTTATGATAAAATTTCATCAACATACTCTCCTTCCTCGATAAACACATTGTTTTTCATCCAAAAAGCATATGTTGCTCTGATCAGTTGGAAGTTTTGTCTCTTTACTAAAGCATGTTCACATTTTAGTGAAGAAAACACCGAGGCTATTTTAGTCTCGCAAGTTATCCAGAACTACGTAGGTCTGAGTTCCTCATTGAGGATACGTAGGAGCAAGAGCCTCGCTTTTGTCGGCCGCCCCACAATGTCTGTCATACTGACCCTGAGGTCATGTGACATGTGGAGACAAGTTATGGTCATTCCGCCCCTCTTTTCACCATCCAGAGGCGATCATGTCCGATGGCACGCAGAGACAAATTATGGTCATTCTGCGCCCTTTTGTCATCCAGAGGCGACGTGCCCCATGACATGCGGAGACAAATTATGGTCATTCTGCACACCTTTTCACCATCCAGAGGTGATCGTGTCTGATGGCACGCAGAGACAAATTATGGTCATTCTGCGCCCTTTTGTCATCCAGAGGCGGCGTGCCCGATGACATGTGGAGAAAAATTATGGTCATTCCGCACATCTTTTCGCCATCCAAAGGCGATCATGTCCAATGGCACGCAGAGACAAATTATGGTCATTCCGCACACCTTTTTGCCATCCAGAGGCGATCGTGTCCGATGGCACGCAGAGACAAATTATGGTCATTCTGCGCCCTTTTGTCATCCAGAGGCGGCGAGCCCGATGACATGCGGAGACAAATTGTGGTCATTCCGCACACTTTTTCGCCATCCAGAGGCGATCATGTCCGATGGCACGCAGAGACAGATTATGATCATTCTGCGCCTTTCCATCTAGGCTCGATCGTGTCCGATGGCACGCAGAGACAAATTATGGTCATTCTGCGCCCTTTTGTCATCCATAGGCGGCGAGCCCGATGACCTGCGGAGACAAATTATGGTCATCCGCACTCTTTTGCTATCTGTAAGACTCGATGCCTGATAAACATGCAGAGACTAATTATGGTCATTCTGCGCCCTTTGTCATCCAGGAGCAGTGAGTCGGGTGATAAATGCGCAGAGACAAATTATGGTCATTCTGCGCCTTTTGTCATCAAAGAGCAGTGAGTCGAGTGATAAATGCGCAAAGACAAATTATGGTCATTCTGCGCCTTTTGTCATCAAAGAGCAGTGAGTCGAGTGATAAATGCGCAAAGACAAATTATGGTCATTCAGCGCCCTTTGTCATTCAGGGGCAGCGAGTCGGATGATAAACGCGCAGAGACAAATTATGGTCATTTTGCGCCCTTTGTCATCCAGGAGTAGTGAGTCGAGTGGTGGGCGAAGACAAATTATGGTCATTCCGTACACCTTTTTCGCCATCCGGACACGATCGTGTCCGATGGCACGCTGAGACAAATTATGGTCATTCAGTGCCTTTTGTCATCCAGAGGCGGTGAGCCCGATGACATGCAGAGACATTATGGTCATCCGCGCCTTTCATCGACCGAGAGGAACGAATTCAGTAGTATCAGGATGATGTTGGTTGTTCGGTGCTGATCATTTTCAAAATTTTTGCAGGTGCCGCTGGCGGGGATATTGACCGGCCGAATAGTGTTCTGCTCGAACAAAATTAGTGTCTTATCTTTACTTCCCTTTTATCTCCAATAAAAGACAAGTAAAGAGGGGCAACGGTCATACCCTAATTTTGTCCAGGGACCATCTGTTTGTTGGGATGCGACCCTCGCTTGACCACTTCGAGGCACTTGACACCCATCGTTGCAGAATCCGTAAAGTTCCGTAACATTCCGGAAGCCAAAGAAGGGATGATTGCATAATCCGTAAAGTTCCGTAACATTCTGGAAGCCAAAGAAGGGATGATTGCATAATCCGTAAGGTTTCGTGATATTACGAAAAGAAAACAAGTACCGTTACGTAATTCGTAAAGTTCCGTAACGTTACGGAAAAAGAATCAGCAAAAAATGGGCAGAGGGAGTGTATTTAGTAAACAGGGGGGTACAAATAGCAATCAGACTCACTTGCGCCTTCCAAGATCTTCCAACAAAAGGCGGTGCCTTCTGGTGGAAGCAACCCTGCTCGCCTGGGCGAGCTGGGTGGCAACCACCTCCCTCTTTTCCCCTATAAACAGGGGAAGGAGGGCAGAATAAAAATGTTCAACTCTCCTGGTATCTGAGAATCACTTAAAATTAGTGAGAAAAATTGTTTCCGTGAAAAAAATCCAAGCCGAGGCGCTTCTGTTACGCTTTCGAGACGTTTCTGTGGGTGACTTCGCGAAGATTTTCCACCGTTCTTCATCGTTCTTCGTTCGTTCTTTGGTCTTCAACCGGTGTTCCCGAAATCAAACTTTTCAATTCATTCTATGTGCCCTCAGTGGTCCCCACTTGTTTCGCGTGCTTTTATTTTTATTTCATTTACTTTCCATACCCCCTTTTGACGTGCTTTAGTCATTTATTTAAGTCATTTTCTCGCCTAATAAAAAATAAAATAAATTTTCACCGATCATTTGAATTGTAACATCTTTTAATTTCTGTTAAAATGAAATCTGACCGTTCTGTCATGCCGTAATCACGTTTAAAACAAAAAAGAGGCAAAATAATAATATAATAATAAAAAAATATCTTTTAATAAAATAATAAAAATATCAATTGGACGTTTTTCTTTGGGATTTTCTTTCTTAATCGAATTGACTAATAACCAAAGTGAAACTAAGGCTAAAATCAATTCATAAATCAAGCTTTTGTCATCACCTAAAAAAACCATTTTTAAGGTCCAATGCCTTGAAATGGTCTTTTCCGCTTTTATTGGTTAAACGTGGATTTTTAAGCCTAAAATCAACACGTAACTTTGACACCTCTTTCAATAAAAACCAAGAAATCATTAATGGTCCAATACCTTAATGTTTTCTCTCCTTCCAAAAAGAATCAAAAGATCGTTTAATGGTCCAACGCCTTAAATGACCTCTTATTCAATCAAAAATATATATCTTTCAAAAAAGGATAAAAGCAACTTAACCGACGTTTAGTTCTCGAAGAACTACGTAGGTCTGATTTCCTTACCACAATTGAGGAATACGTAGGAGCAAGGGAAACACCCTTGTCAACCACAAAAAGATAAAAATATAAAAAGCATAAAAAGACATAAAGACGCAAAAGAGAACATAAGACGAATTGAAGTCATGTTTGCACATTTGATTAAAGGTTGTCGTCCCTTCTGACGAACGCGTGGGGTGCTAATACCTTCCCCGTGCATAAATACAACTCCCGAACCTTTCACTTAAAGTTCGTAGACCACGTCTTTTTCCGGTTTTTTCGACGTTTTCCTCAAATAAATGTTGGTGGCGACTCCGCGCGTATTCCTTTCTTGGAAGACGCACCCGTGAGCCTCACGTCGCCCTCCCACCGAAGGGTAGGTTGCGACACCAAGCTAGTTTTAAAGGTGATTGTTATTACATGCAATAGCAGGGAACTCAGTTTGAAAGGGGCTATTATTCTGTAGATTATCAATGGGAGTCGGAATGGCAACCTTATTGTCACAATGAAGCAGAAAGATTGTCTAATCTGGATGACCTGCTAATGCAATTCAAAGATACTTATATTCAATGCAACAAGCCTTTAAAAGAACTGAAACTCAGCCTGGCAAGTTGGTAGCAGACATGACTAAAGTTGTGGTCAGAAGAGAGGAAGAGAAGAGTGTTGGGCTCAAGAAGAAAGCTGTTGAAAAGAAAGGTACTGGTGATAAGAAAAATGATGTGAGAGGTGAAAACAATCAGGAAAAAGAGAAACAAATAATGGTCAAGAAAAAAGTATTGAATGACCAAGAAAAAGAAAATAAAAAATTTGAAAAATATGAAAAAAATGAGAATGAAAAGAAGAGTAGAAGTGAAAAAGCTGTGAATGAAGGTGCGAAAGTACCATATCCTGTGGTACCTTCCAAGAAGGAGAAGGACCATCATTTGGCGAGATTTTTAGATATTTTCAGGAAACTGGAAATAACCATGCCCTTCGGAGAAGCTTTATAGCAGATGCCACTCTACTCCAAATTCTTGAAGGATATGTTAACAAGGAAACATAAGTATATTCACCAGGAAAACATTGTAGTGGAAGGAAATTGTAGTGTTGTGATTCAAAAGATCCTTCCACCCAAGCATAAAGACCCTGGGAGTGTAACTATTCCTTGTTCAATTGGAGAAGTCACTGTGGGAAAGGCTCTTATTGCCTTGAGAGCCAGTTTAAATTTAATGTCAGTCTCCATGTGCAGAAGGTTGGGAGATTTGGAGATCATGCCCACTAAAATGTCTTTACAACTGGCTGACCGCTCCATTACCAGACCATATAGAGTAATTGAAGATGTGCTGGTCAGAGTGAAACATTTTATCTTCCTGGCAGACTTCGTGGTAATGGATATTTGTGAAGATACTGACATTCCTGTAATATTGGAAGGCCATTCATGTTAACTGTAAGCTGCATAGTTGACATGGGGAGGAAGAAGCTGGAGATGGGTTTTGAGGATCAGAAAATTGATTTTGATTTGTTTGTTGAAGACAAGCCTGCTCTAGAACAAAATGTTTGCTTACAGGTAATGGAGGTGGGTCAAGAGGTTCTAGAGGTAAGAACCAAAACATGATGTCACCCAGTGAGGTAAATGCGTCAAGCTAATGACGTTAAAGAAGTGCTTCCTGGGAGGCAACCCAGTTTTAATTTCTTCTATCTTTGTTTTTCATGTATATATCATGTGGAACTTGCTTTATAAGTTGTACATTGGAGTATATCAGCTTATCCTTGAATGTTAGAGTTAAGGGTTTCAATTTGTTAAGGAAAGGACTGAAAAATAACTTAGAAAATATTTTCTGAAAAACAGTCCTTTCGCTAAGCGCAAGCATCACGCTAAGCGCACCTTTGGTCATGCGCTAAGTCGTGAGTCTTAAGCGCTTAGCGCCCAACCCTTTGCATTTAAAGCTGATTTGGTCCGCTAAGCTGGCCAAGGCTGAGCTAAGCCAACTTCAATTTGATCTGAATTCGGCTAAGCTACAGCCTGATCGCTAAGCCTATCATACTCTTTGGCTAAGCGCGACTAGTTGCCGCTAAGCTCATTTCCTTGCAGCCAGAACTGAAATTCATTGAGCTAAGCGCCATTCATGGTAGCTAAGCTCAATTCTTTGCGGCCTAAATTGGGTTTTATCGAGCTAAGCGCCACTCATGGCAGCTAAGCTCATATCATTATGGCAATGTAAGCGTTAAACGATCCATTATCCGCTAAGCGCATGCCCCTCTATACTCAAGATGCATCATTTTAGCTAAGCTGGCCAAAGCTTGGCTTAGCGAGAGTTGCAGGTTTTTTGATCTGCAAACCTTGCTAAGTGGTCCTTTTTATGCTCTAAGCCGAGACTCTTGTATGTTAAACAAAAACGCCTGAGTTTGAAATTCAAACGTCGACTTAGTGCAACTGCCCGCTTAGCGAGAAGCGCGAAAACTGCTTAAGTGAGTGTAACAACAGTTACACTCACAACTGCCAGAATTTTCAAGCCTCTTCTTTGCATTCTCTCTCTCCAAAAATTCACCCATTTTGTATCTGTGCTTCCCTTTTGTATTTTTTACTTCCAATCACAATGCATTTACCATCCAAGTAAGTTCCTTACTTTCTATTCTCTTTTACTTGTCTAAACTTTAGGGTAGAAAACCTTACTTTTAGTTTTAGATTTTAGGGTTTTAATGTTTTGTTAGAATTAGTTTAAGATTAGGACTTTATATACATTTGTACTGTATTGAGTATGTGTTAGTCAGTCAAAACGACTAACTTTTGTGTATAAAACTTGTATAAATTGTATCAAACTCTCCCAATTTATGGTTATTTTGTAGTGTTATAAGTATTTTCTGTTAAGTATAGGTAATTGTCCCAACGTGCCCTTTTGCGGGCGAGCCAGGGCGAGGCTCACGGGTGCGCTTTCGAAAGGAGGAAAGATGCGCGGAGTCGCCACCAACGTTTATTTGTGGAAAACGTCGGAAAAACCGAAGGAAACCGGTCAAAATGAAAATTCTAAGTTCAGGAGTTGTATTTACGCTTGAGGAAGGTATTAGCACCTCTCACGTTTGTCTCAAAGGACAACAACCTATTTTTTAGAATTGTGAAATTGTGTTATGTTACCTTTTATTTCTTTTTATTTTTTTGAGGTCGACAAAAGCGGGGCTTTTGCTCCTACGTACCCTCCTTTGGAGAGGAAATCAGACCTACGTAGTTCTTTCTTAAGCGTGAATCAAGCGATTCTTTTTACTTGAGAGGTGATCATTTTAAGGCGTTGGACCTTAAAAATGATCTATTTTACTTGGTAAGAAACTGAAATGATAAATTTTCAAAACCCTATTTTTGTGGACGAGCTTGACTAGGCGAGTTGATTTTAGCCTTAGTTTCACTTTAGTTATTAGTCAATTCAATTAAGAATGAGAAATCCCAAAGAGAAACTGTCCGATTGATTTTTCGCTTTATTTTACTAAAAGGGTATTTTTTGATTATTATATTACCTCTTTTTTGATTTCCAACGTGGTTACGGCACGACCGAACGGTCAGAATTCATTTTAACCGAAATTAACGGATGATACAATTCAAACGATCGGTGGAAATTTATTTTATTTTTAGATTAGGCGAGAAATGACTTAAATAAATGGCTTAAGCACGTCAAAAGGGGGTACGAAAAGCGAATGAAAACGAGAATAAAAATACATGAAACAAAATGTGGACCACCACGGGTACATAGAATGAATTGAAAAGCTCGGTTTGAGGTACTTACCCGTTGAAGACTGAAGAAAGCGAAGAACGAACGATGAATGTTGAAGAACGGTCGAGAATCTTCGCGTAATTATTCACGGAAACGTTACGGAAGCGCCTCGGCTTGGATTTTCTTCACGGAAATAATTTTCCTTAGGAATTTCGAGAGAGGGACAAGTGCCAAGAAGGCTGAACCCTTTTCTTCTTCACTCCTCCCCCTATTTATAGCAAAATAGGGGAGGAGCTTGCCACCCAGCTCGCCCAGGCGAGCAAGGTTGCTTCCTCCAGAAGCAACAGCCTTCTGGAGGAAGGATCTGGAAGGCCCAAGTGGGCCAAATTGCTATTCGTACCCCTTTTTTTACTAAATGCACCCCCCTTCTATTTTTTTGGTAATTCTTTTTTCGTAACGTTACGAAACTTTACGAATTTCGTAACGATACTTATTTTCCTTCCGCAAGGTTATGAATTCTTACAGAATATATACTTACTCTTTTTTAGCTTTCGAAGAAGTTACGGAAACTCACGGATTACGCAAAAACACCTCGTTTCGATTTCCGCCACATCACGGAATTTCACGGATTGCGCCAGCCTGCTTCCTTTTGATTTCTGACACGTCTTGGGACTTCATTTATTGTGCAACAAAGGACGCCAAGTATCTCAAAGCGGCTAACCAAAGGTTGCATGTCAACAAGTAATAATCCCCGGACGAAATTAGGGTGTGACAGTTGCACCTCTTTACTTACCTTTTATCGGAGATAAGAGGAAAGCAAAGATAAGACACTGATTTCGTCCGTCCTGGCCTTTCCGTGATGACGACTCTCGTCTCTGCTCCTTCTTCTTTTCTGCACAACACAAAACAAAATACAAACAACAACAAGAACAACAAACTATACATATACACATTTGGGAAAGGAAACAATCGGGAACATAACAAAGATCACATTTCCCAGTCAAGAGGATCTGCCCTTGACGATGAAAAACTCTGGAGAATGGAGGATTGCACTAGAGGGTCCTCACTAGTCAATCATGAAGCATAGCTCCAAACTCCTGGGTGGAGGACGCACGAACGAAAACGCAATTCATGGGGATCCGAAAAAGATTGAGAATGGAGAATTGCACTAAGCAATCACTACAAATGGCTCCAAACTCGAAGGTGGAGGACACATGAACGAAAACGCAATTCATGGGGCTCCGAAAAAGGTTGAGAATGGAGAATTGCACTAAGCAATCACTACGCATAGCTCCAAACTCAAAGGTGGAGGACACATGAACGAAAACGCAATTCATGGGGCTCCGAAAAAGCTTGAGAATGGAGAATTGCACTAACCAATCACTACGCATAGCTCCAAACTCGAAGATGGAGGACACATGAACGAAAACGCAATTCATGGGGCTCCGAAAAAGGTTGAGAATGGAGAATTGCACTAAGCAATCACTACGCATAGCTCCAAACTCGAAGGTGGAGGACACATGAACGAAAACGCAATTCATGGGGCTCCGAAAAAGGTTGAGAATGGAGAATTGCACTAAGGAATCACGACGCATACCTCCAAACTCAAAGGTGGAGACACATGAACGAAAACGCAATTCATGGGGCTCCAGAAAAGGTTGAGAATGGAGAATTGCACTAAGCAATCACTACGCATAGCTCCAAACTCGAAGGTGGAGGACACATGAACGAAAACGCAATTCATGGGGCTCCGAAAAAGGTTGACAATGGAGAATTGCACTAAGCAATCACTACGCATAGCTCCAAACTCGAAGGTGGAGGACGCATGAAAGAAAACGCAATTCATGGGCTCGGAAAAAGGGTTGAGAATGGAGAATTGCACTAAGCAATCACTACGCATGGCTCCAAATTCGAAGGTGGAGGACATATGAACGAAAACGCAATTCACGGGGCTCCGAAAAAGGTTGAGAATGGAGAATTGCACTAAGCAATCACTACGCATAGGTCCAAACTCGAAGGTGGAGGACGCATGAAAGAAAACGCAATTCATGGGCTTCGAAAAAGGGTTGAGAATGGAGAATTGCACTAAGCAATCACTACGCATGGCTCCAAATTCGAAGGTGGAGGACACATGAACGAAAACGCAATTCACGGGGCTCCGAAAAAGGTTGAGAATGGAGAATTGCACTAAGCAATCACTACGCATAGCTCCGAACTCGAAGGTGGAGACACATGAACGAAAACGCAATTCATGGGGCTCCGAAAAAGGTTGAGAATGGAGAATTGCACTAAGCAATCACTACGCATAGCTACAAACTCGAAGGTGGAGGACACATGAACGAAAACGCAATTCATGGGGCTCCGAAAAAGGTTATGAATTGAGAGTTGCACTAAGCAATCACTACGAATAGCTCCAAACTCGAAGGTGGAGGACACATGAACGAAAACGCAATTCATGGGGCTCCGAAAAAGGTTGAGAATGGAGAATTGCACTAAGCAATCACTACGCATAGCTCCAAACTGGAAGGTGGAGGACACATGAACGAAAACGCAATTCATGGGCTCCGAAAAAGGTTGAGAATGGAGAATTGCACAAAGCAATCACTACGCATAGCTCCAAACTCGAACGTGGAGGACACATGAATGAAAACACAATTCATGGGGCTCCAGAAAAGGTTGAGAATGGAGAATTGCACTAAGCAATCACTACGCATAGCTCCAAACTCGAAGGTGGAGGACACATGAACGAAAACGCAATTCATGGGGCTCCGAAAAAGGTTGAGAATGGAGAATTGCACAAAGCAATCACTACGCATAGGTCCAAACTCGAAGGTGGAGGACGCATGAAAGAAAACGCAATTCATGGGCTCCGAAAAAGGGATGAGAATGGAGAATTGCACTAAGCAATCACTACGCGTGGCTCCAAATTCGAAGGTGGAGGACATATGAACGAAAACGCAATTCACGGGGCTCCGAAAAAGGTTGAGAATGGAGAATTGCACTAAGCAATCACTACGCATAGCTCCAAACTCGAAGGTGGAGGACGCATGAACGAAAACGCAATTCATGGGCTCCGAAAAAGGGTTGAGAATGGAGAATTGCACTAAGCAATCACTACGCATGGCTCCAAACTCGAAAATGGAGGACACATGAACGAAAACGTAATTCATGGGGCTCCGAAAAAGGTTGAGAATGGAGAATTGCACTAAGCAATCACTACGCATAGCTCCAAACTCGAAGGTGGAGGACGCATGAAAGAAAACGCAATTCATGGGCTTCGAAAAAGGGTTGAGAATGGAGAATTGCACTAAGCAATCACTACGCATGGCTCCAAATTCGAAGGTGGAGGACATATGAACGAAAACGCAATTCACGGGGCTCCGAAAAAGGTTGAGAATGGAGAATTGCACTAAGCAATCACTACGCATAGCTCCAAACTCGAAGGTGGAGGACACATGAACGAAAACGCAATTCATGGGGCTCCGAAAAAGGTTGAGAATGGAGAATTGCACTAAGGAATCACGACGCATACCTCCAAACTCAAAGGTGGAGACACATGAACGAAAACGCAATTCATGGGGCTCCAGAAAAGGTTGAGAATGGAGAATTGCACTAAGCAATCACTACGCATAGCTCCAAACTCGAAGGTGGAGGACACATGAACGAAAACGCAATTCATGGGGCTCCGAAAAAGGTTGACAATGGAGAATTGCACTAAGCAATCACTACGCATAGCTCCAAACTCGAAGGTGGAGGACGCATGAAAGAAAACGCAATTCATGGGCTCGGAAAAAGGGTTGAGAATGGAGAATTGCACTAAGCAATCACTACGCATGGCTCCAAATTCGAAGGTGGAGGACATATGAACGAAAACGCAATTCACGGGGCTCCGAAAAAGGTTGAGAATGGAGAATTGCACTAAGCAATCACTACGCATAGGTCCAAACTCGAAGGTGGAGGACGCATGAAAGAAAACGCAATTCATGGGCTTCGAAAAAGGGTTGAGAATGGAGAATTGCACTAAGCAATCACTACGCATGGCTCCAAATTCGAAGGTGGAGGACACATGAACGAAAACGCAATTCACGGGGCTCCGAAAAAGGTTGAGAATGGAGAATTGCACTAAGCAATCACTACGCATAGCTCCGAACTCGAAGGTGGAGACACATGAACGAAAACGCAATTCATGGGGCTCCGAAAAAGGTTGAGAATGGAGAATTGCACTAAGCAATCACTACGCATAGCTACAAACTCGAAGGTGGAGGACACATGAACGAAAACGCAATTCATGGGGCTCCGAAAAAGGTTATGAATTGAGAGTTGCACTAAGCAATCACTACGAATAGCTCCAAACTCGAAGGTGGAGGACACATGAACGAAAACGCAATTCATGGGGCTCCGAAAAAGGTTGAGAATGGAGAATTGCACTAAGCAATCACTACGCATAGCTCCAAACTGGAAGGTGGAGGACACATGAACGAAAACGCAATTCATGGGCTCCGAAAAAGGTTGAGAATGGAGAATTGCACAAAGCAATCACTACGCATAGCTCCAAACTCGAACGTGGAGGACACATGAATGAAAACACAATTCATGGGGCTCCAGAAAAGGTTGAGAATGGAGAATTGCACTAAGCAATCACTACGCATAGCTCCAAACTCGAAGGTGGAGGACACATGAACGAAAACGCAATTCATGGGGCTCCGAAAAAGGTTGAGAATGGAGAATTGCACAAAGCAATCACTACGCATAGGTCCAAACTCGAAGGTGGAGGACGCATGAAAGAAAACGCAATTCATGGGCTCCGAAAAAGGGATGAGAATGGAGAATTGCACTAAGCAATCACTACGCGTGGCTCCAAATTCGAAGGTGGAGGACATATGAACGAAAACGCAATTCACGGGGCTCCGAAAAAGGTTGAGAATGGAGAATTGCACTAAGCAATCACTACGCATAGCTCCAAACTCGAAGGTGGAGGACGCATGAACGAAAACGCAATTCATGGGCTCCGAAAAAGGGTTGAGAATGGAGAATTGCACTAAGCAATCACTACGCATGGCTCCAAACTCGAAGGTGGAGGACACATGAACGAAAACGTAATTCATGGGGCTCCGAAAAAGGTTGAGAATGGAGAATTGCACTAAGCAATCACTACGCATGGCTCCAAATTCGAAGGTGGAGGACATATGAACGAAAACGCAATTCACGGGGCTCCGAAAAAGGTTGAGAATGGAGAATTGCACTAAGCAATCACTACGCATAGCTCCGAACTCGAAGGTGGAGGACACATGAACGAAAACGCAATTCATGGGGCTCCGAAAAAGGTTGAGAATGGAGAATTGCACTAAGCAATCACTACGCATACCTCCAAACTCAAAGGTGGAGACACATGAACGAAAACGCAATTCATGGGGCTCCGAAAAAGGTTGAGAATGGAGAATTGCACTAAGCAATCACTACGCATAGCTCCAAACTCGAAGGTGGAGGACACATGAACGAAAACGCAATTCATGGGGCTCCGAAGAAGGTTGTGAATTGAGAGTTGCACTAAGCAATCACTACGAATAGCTCCAAACTCGAAGGTGGAGGACACATGAATGAAAACGCAATTCATGGGGCTCCGAAAAAGGTTGAGAATGGAGAATTGCACTAAGGAATCACGACGCATAGCTCCAAACTCGAAGGTGGAGGAGACATGAACGAAAACGCAATTCATGGGGCTCCAAAAAAGGTTGAGAATGGAGAATTGCACTAAGCAATCACTACGCATGGCTCCAAACTCGAAGGTGGAGGACGCATGAACGAAAACGCAATTCATGGGCTCCGAAAAAGGGTTGAGAATGGAGAATTGCACTAAGCAATCACTACGCATGGCTCCAAACTCGAAGGTGGAGGACACATGAACGAAAACGCAATTCATGGGGCTCCGAAAAAGGTTGAGAATGGAGAATTGCACAAAGCAATCACTACGCATAGGTCCAAACTCGAAGGTGGAGGACGCATGAAAGAAAACGCAATTCATGGGCTCCGAAAAAGGGATGAGAATGGAGAATTGCACTAAGCAATCACTACGCGTGGCTCCAAATTCGAAGGTGGAGGACATATGAACGAAAACGCAATTCACGGGGCTCCGAAAAAGGTTGAGAATGGAGAATTGCACTAAGCAATCACTACGCATAGCTCCAAACTCGAAGGTGGAGGACGCATGAACGAAAACGCAATTCATGGGCTCCGAAAAAGGGTTGAGAATGGAGAATTGCACTAAGCAATCACTACGCATGGCTCCAAACTCGAAAATGGAGGACACATGAACGAAAACGTAATTCATGGGGCTCCGAAAAAGGTTGAGAATGGAGAATTGCACTAAGCAATCACTACGCATAGCTCCAAACTCGAAGGTGGAGGACGCATGAAAGAAAACGCAATTCATGGGCTTCGAAAAAGGGTTGAGAATGGAGAATTGCACTAAGCAATCACTACGCATGGCTCCAAATTCGAAGGTGGAGGACATATGAACGAAAACGCAATTCACGGGGCTCCGAAAAAGGTTGAGAATGGAGAATTGCACTAAGCAATCACTACGCATAGCTCCAAACTCGAAGGTGGAGGACACATGAACGAAAACGCAATTCATGGGGCTCCGAAAAAGGTTGAGAATGGAGAATTGCACTAAGGAATCACGACGCATACCTCCAAACTCAAAGGTGGAGACACATGAACGAAAACGCAATTCATGGGGCTCCAGAAAAGGTTGAGAATGGAGAATTGCACTAAGCAATCACTACGCATAGCTCCAAACTCGAAGGTGGAGGACACATGAACGAAAACGCAATTCATGGGGCTCCGAAAAAGGTTGACAATGGAGAATTGCACTAAGCAATCACTACGCATAGCTCCAAACTCGAAGGTGGAGGACGCATGAAAGAAAACGCAATTCATGGGCTCGGAAAAAGGGTTGAGAATGGAGAATTGCACTAAGCAATCACTACGCATGGCTCCAAATTCGAAGGTGGAGGACATATGAACGAAAACGCAATTCACGGGGCTCCGAAAAAGGTTGAGAATGGAGAATTGCACTAAGCAATCACTACGCATAGGTCCAAACTCGAAGGTGGAGGACGCATGAAAGAAAACGCAATTCATGGGCTTCGAAAAAGGGTTGAGAATGGAGAATTGCACTAAGCAATCACTACGCATGGCTCCAAATTCGAAGGTGGAGGACACATGAACGAAAACGCAATTCACGGGGCTCCGAAAAAGGTTGAGAATGGAGAATTGCACTAAGCAATCACTACGCATAGCTCCGAACTCGAAGGTGGAGACACATGAACGAAAACGCAATTCATGGGGCTCCGAAAAAGGTTGAGAATGGAGAATTGCACTAAGCAATCACTACGCATAGCTACAAACTCGAAGGTGGAGGACACATGAACGAAAACGCAATTCATGGGGCTCCGAAAAAGGTTATGAATTGAGAGTTGCACTAAGCAATCACTACGAATAGCTCCAAACTCGAAGGTGGAGGACACATGAACGAAAACGCAATTCATGGGGCTCCGAAAAAGGTTGAGAATGGAGAATTGCACTAAGCAATCACTACGCATAGCTCCAAACTGGAAGGTGGAGGACACATGAACGAAAACGCAATTCATGGGCTCCGAAAAAGGTTGAGAATGGAGAATTGCACAAAGCAATCACTACGCATAGCTCCAAACTCGAACGTGGAGGACACATGAATGAAAACACAATTCATGGGGCTCCAGAAAAGGTTGAGAATGGAGAATTGCACTAAGCAATCACTACGCATAGCTCCAAACTCGAAGGTGGAGGACACATGAACGAAAACGCAATTCATGGGGCTCCGAAAAAGGTTGAGAATGGAGAATTGCACAAAGCAATCACTACGCATAGGTCCAAACTCGAAGGTGGAGGACGCATGAAAGAAAACGCAATTCATGGGCTCCGAAAAAGGGATGAGAATGGAGAATTGCACTAAGCAATCACTACGCGTGGCTCCAAATTCGAAGGTGGAGGACATATGAACGAAAACGCAATTCACGGGGCTCCGAAAAAGGTTGAGAATGGAGAATTGCACTAAGCAATCACTACGCATAGCTCCAAACTCGAAGGTGGAGGACGCATGAACGAAAACGCAATTCATGGGCTCCGAAAAAGGGTTGAGAATGGAGAATTGCACTAAGCAATCACTACGCATGGCTCCAAACTCGAAGGTGGAGGACACATGAACGAAAACGTAATTCATGGGGCTCCGAAAAAGGTTGAGAATGGAGAATTGCACTAAGCAATCACTACGCATGGCTCCAAATTCGAAGGTGGAGGACATATGAACGAAAACGCAATTCACGGGGCTCCGAAAAAGGTTGAGAATGGAGAATTGCACTAAGCAATCACTACGCATAGCTCCGAACTCGAAGGTGGAGGACACATGAACGAAAACGCAATTCATGGGGCTCCGAAAAAGGTTGAGAATGGAGAATTGCACTAAGCAATCACTACGCATACCTCCAAACTCAAAGGTGGAGACACATGAACGAAAACGCAATTCATGGGGCTCCGAAAAAGGTTGAGAATGGAGAATTGCACTAAGCAATCACTACGCATAGCTCCAAACTCGAAGGTGGAGGACACATGAACGAAAACGCAATTCATGGGGCTCCGAAGAAGGTTGTGAATTGAGAGTTGCACTAAGCAATCACTACGAATAGCTCCAAACTCGAAGGTGGAGGACACATGAATGAAAACGCAATTCATGGGGCTCCGAAAAAGGTTGAGAATGGAGAATTGCACTAAGGAATCACGACGCATAGCTCCAAACTCGAAGGTGGAGGAGACATGAACGAAAACGCAATTCATGGGGCTCCAAAAAAGGTTGAGAATGGAGAATTGCACTAAGCAATCACTACGCATGGCTCCAAACTCGAAGGTGGAGGACGCATGAACGAAAACGCAATTCATGGGCTCCGAAAAAGGGTTGAGAATGGAGAATTGCACTAAGCAATCACTACGCATGGCTCCAAACTCGAAGGTGGAGGACACATGAACGAAAACGCAATTCATGGGGCTCCGAAAAAGGTTGAGAATGGAGAATTGCACAAAGCAATCACTACGCATAGGTCCAAACTCGAAGGTGGAGGACGCATGAAAGAAAACGCAATTCATGGGCTCCGAAAAAGGGATGAGAATGGAGAATTGCACTAAGCAATCACTACGCGTGGCTCCAAATTCGAAGGTGGAGGACATATGAACGAAAACGCAATTCACGGGGCTCCGAAAAAGGTTGAGAATGGAGAATTGCACTAAGCAATCACTACGCATAGCTCCAAACTCGAAGGTGGAGGACGCATGAACGAAAACGCAATTCATGGGCTCCGAAAAAGGGTTGAGAATGGAGAATTGCACTAAGCAATCACTACGCATGGCTCCAAACTCGAAAATGGAGGACACATGAACGAAAACGTAATTCATGGGGCTCCGAAAAAGGTTGAGAATGGAGAATTGCACTAAGCAATCACTACGCATAGCTCCAAACTCGAAGGTGGAGGACGCATGAAAGAAAACGCAATTCATGGGCTTCGAAAAAGGTTGAGAATGGAGAATTGCACTAAGGAATCACGACGCATAGCTCCAAACTCGAAAATGGAGGACACATGAACGAAAACGTAATTCATGGGGCTCCGAAAAAGGTTGAGAATGGAGAATTGCACTAAGCAATCACTACGCATACCTCCAAACTCAAAGGTGGAGACACATGAACGAAAACGCAATTCATGGGGCTCCGAAAAAGGTTGAGAATGGAGAATTGCACTAAGCAATCACTACGCATAGCTCCAAACTCGAAGGTGGAGGACACATGAACGAAAACGCAATTCATGGGGCTCCGAAGAAGGTTGTGAATTGAGAGTTGCACTAAGCAATCACTACGAATAGCTCCAAACTCGAAGGTGGAGGACACATGAATGAAAACGCAATTCATGGGGCTCCGAAAAAGGTTGAGAATGGAGAATTGCACTAAGGAATCACGACGCATAGCTCCAAACTCGAAGGTGGAGGAGACATGAACGAAAACGCAATTCATGGGGCTCCAAAAAAGGTTGAGAATGGAGAATTGCACTAAGCAATCACTACGCATGGCTCCAAACTCGAAGGTGGAGGACGCATGAACGAAAACGCAATTCATGGGCTCCGAAAAAGGGTTGAGAATGGAGAATTGCACTAAGCAATCACTACGCATGGCTCCAAACTCGAAGGTGGAGGACACATGAATGAAAACGTAATTCATGGGGCTCCGAAAAAGGTTGAGAATGGAGAATTGCACTAAGCAATCACTACGCATAGGTCCAAACTCGAAGGTGGAGGACGCATGAAAGAAAACGCAATTCATGGGCTTCGAAAAAGGGTTGAGAATGGAGAATTGCACTAAGCAATCACTACGCATGGCTCCAAATTCGAAGGTGGAGGACATATGAACGAAAACGCAATTCACGGGGCTCCGAAAAAGGTTGAGAATGGAGAATTGCACTAAGCAATCACTACGCATAGCTCCGAACTCGAAGGTGGAGGACACATGAACGAAAACGCAATTCATGGGGCTCCGAAAAAGGTTGAGAATGGAGAATTGCACTAAGCAATCACTACGCATAGCTACAAACTCGAAGGTGGAGGACACATGAACGAAAACGCAATTCATGGGGCTCCGAAAAAGGTTGTGAATTGAGAGTTGCACTAAGCAATCACTACTAATAGCTCCAAACTCGAAGGTGGAGGACACATGAACGAAAACGCAATTCATGGGGCTCCGAAAAAGGTTGAGAATGGAGAATTGCACTAAGCAATCACTACGCATAGCTCCAAACTCGAAGGTGGAGGACACATGAACGAAAACACAATTCATGGGGCTCCGAAAAAGGTTGAGAATGGAGAATTGCACTAAGCAATCACTACGCATAGCTCCGAACTCGAAGGTGGAGGACGCATGAACGAAAACGCAATTCATGGGGCTCCGAAAAAGGTTGAGAATGGAGAATTGCACTAAGCAATCACTACGCATAGCTCCAAACTCGAAGGTGGAGACACATGAACGAAAACGCAATTCATGGGGCTCCGAAAAAGGTTGAGAATGGAGAATTGCACTAAGCAATCACTACGCATAGCTCCAAACTCGAAGGTGGAGGACACATGAACGAAAACGCAATTCATGGGGCTTTGAAAAAGGTTGTGAATTGAGAGTTGCACTAAGCAATCACTACGAATAGCTCCAAACTCGAAGGTGGAGGACACATGAACGAAAACGCAATTCATGGGGCTCCGAAAAAGGTTGAGAATGGAGAATTGCACTAAGCAATCACTACGCATAGCTCCAAACTCGAAGGTGGAGGACACATGAACGAAAACGCAATTCATGGGCTCCGAAAAAGGTTGAGAATGGAGAATTGCACAAAGCAATCACTACGCATAGCTCCAAACTCGAACGTGGAGGACACATGAATGAAAACACAATTCATGGGGCTCCAGAAAAGGTTGAGAATGGAGAATTGCACTAAGCAATCACTACGCATAGCTCCAAACTCGAAGGTGGAGGACACATGAACGAAAACGCAATTCATGGGGCTCCGAAAAAGGTTGAGAATGGAGAATTGCACAAAGCAATCACTACGCATAGGTCCAAACTCGAAGGTGGAGGACGCATGAAAGAAAACGCAATTCATGGGCTCCGAAAAAGGGTTGAGAATGGAGAATTGCACTAAGCAATCACTACGCATGGCTCCAAATTCGAAGGTGGAGGACATATGAACGAAAACGCAATTCACGGGGCTCCGAAAAAGGTTGAGAATGGAGAATTGCACTAAGCAATCACTACGCATAGGTCCAAACTCGAAGGTGGAGGACGCATGAACGAAAACGCAATTCATGGGCTCCGAAAAAGGGTTGAGAATGGAGAATTGCACTAAGCAATCACTACGCATGGCTCCAAACTCGAAGGTGGAGGACACATGAATGAAAACGCAATTCATGGGGCTCCGAAAAAGGTTGAGAATGGAGAATTGCACTAAGCAATCACTACGCATAGCTCCAAAATCGAAGGTGGAGGACGCATGAACGAAAACGCAATTCATGGGCTCCGAAAAAGGGTTGAGAATGGAGAATTGCACTAAGCAATCACTACGCCTAGCTCCAAACTCGAAGGTGGAGGACACATGAATGAAAATGCAATTCATGGGGCTCCGAAAAAGGTTGAGAATGGAGAATTGCACTAAGCAATCACGACGCATAGCTCCAAACTCGAAGGTGGAGGACACATGAACGAAAACGCAATTCATGGGGCTCCGAAAAAGGTTGAGAATGGAGAATTTCACTAAGCAATCACTACGCATAGCTCTGAACTCGAAGGTGGAGGACACATGAACGAAAACGCAATTCATGGGGCTCCGAAAAAGGTTGAGAATGGAGAATTGCACTAAGCAATCACTACGCATAGCTCCAAACTCGAAGGTGGAGACACATGAACGAAAACGCAATTCATGGGGCTCCGAAAAAGGTTGAGAATGGAGAATTGCACTAAGCAATCACTACGGATAGCTCCAAACTCGATGGTGGAGGACACATGAACGAAAACGCAATTCATGGGGCTCCGAAAAAGGTTGTGAATTGAGAGTTGCACTAAGCAATCACTACGAATAGCTCCAAACTCGAAGGTGGAGGACACATGAACGAAAACGCAATTCATGGGGCTCCGAAAAAGGTTGAGAATGGAGAATTGCACTAAGCAATCACTACGCATAGCTCCAAACTCGAAGGTGGAGGACACATGAACGAAAACGCAATTCATGGGGCTCCGAAAAAGGTTGTGAATTGAGAGTTGCACTAAGCAATCACTACGAATAGCTCCAAACTCGAAGGTGGAGGACACATGAACGAAAACGCAATTCATGGGGCTCCGAAAAAGGTTGAGAATGGAGAATTGCACTAAGCAATCACTACGCATAGCTCCAAACTCGAAGGTGGAGGACACATGAACGAAAACACAATTCATGGGCTCCGAAAAAGGTTGAGAATGGAGAATTGCACTAAGCAATCACTACGCATAACTCCAAACTCGAAGGTGGAGGACGCATGAACGAAAACGCAATTCATGGGCTCCGAAAAAGGGTTGAGAATGGAGAATTGCACTAAGCAATCACTACGCATGGCTCCAAACTCGAAGGTGGGGGACACATGCACGAAAACGCAATTCATGGGCTCCGAAAAAGGGTTGGTCGGCAGGATCGAACGATCCACCAGGTTTTTCCACCTACAAAAGCAACATGCTTTTTGCAAAGAAAAATAAATCATTCGCGAGAGCACCATATCTTAGAGAAACAATATACTTGTGCCAAGGGTAATCTTCCTTGTAATCGAGAATGAAGGGTAGGATGTCAACTTTTAGCTTTTGAATGAACATGCAGGGGAAACATCGGGCTAAGCTGAAAATAAATCACTCATAGTGTATAAAACTCACAAGGCAAGTGTTTTATCCTATTCCCAAACCATAACTGCACCATGACTCTATTTTGCACACGACTTCCTATCGAATCAAAGATCAAACGTACGATCACGGACCAATAGGATTTTCTCGAGGGTGGTGTTTTTGGAGAGGAAGCTGGGTGTTTCGGTCTTTTCCTCTTTGTTCATGTGGGGTGGGATATTGCCAGTCGAGAATGATTTCGAGTGGCAATCTGGCTTGAAGAATTTCTGTCCTCTTTCTTTCATTAATCGAGAATTGCTTCTTTTCCCTTTTCACTTCCCTTCGACCTTCGACCGGGAATCTTTTCCTCTTCTTTTTTGTTCTTTTCTTTATTTTCATCTTTTTTCTTTTTCTTTCTTTCCATTTCTTCCTTTTCTTTCTTTTCACTTCTCCTTTCCCATCCTTTTGTTTGGGAAATCGGGTTTTAGCATTCTATTCGCCCTCCCTTGAGGAGATTCTGCTGTCCTTTGCTTTGGGGAAGGAATGAGGATTCTTTTTTATAGGCCAAGGTTCAAAAAGTCTAAGGTTGTGTTTCAATGGGGTCTTTTATCTTGGGAACCCAATCTTGATATCTGGGGCGAAACAAATCTGGGTGTGAAGGTGTCGATTTCGGGCCGAGCTTCCATATTGCTCCATAAGGCACGTGTAAAAATGATGATTTGAAAACAATGTGCAAAATTAGTCATGGCTACAGCCAGGTGGGCCCTCAAGCATCCTGTTTATGGCATTGTGATACTATGGTTGGGAATTCACACAGACAGACCCAACGTTTCCAAGTTATATTCTTTCATCAGTTCAATGAATTCATCCATCCTTATCTCGGTTCATTCCGGAAAATAAACTCTTAGCATCAGTCCTTTGTTTCCAGAAGATACGTTTGCTCTTTACGAATGATTTATACTTCTTAACTATAGCATGTCCACCTTTGCGGTCTTTCTTTTTTTCCTTTTTGTTTCATTTTTATATATTCACAAAATTATACACCTATGGTCCTCTATGAAGAAATTTTTCTTTGTACATCTACACTCTTATACATGACAAACTTTTTCTGTACACGCATTGAAATTCTCTCTCTTTACGTCACATGATCAAACCCTATTTACATTCAAAGATCTTTTTCATTTTTCTCCAACACACACCTATGGCTCATACAAAAGTTCCTTTATATACATTCGTTGCTCACACACACAAGAATTTCTCTCCACGCATCACTTACACACACAAAACCTTCTATACACATTTTCCTTTTACATACAGGTATATATACAAAAACACTTTTTCTTTTCTTTACGAACATAAATTTTATTCACAACGTTTCTCTCTTTTTATTAGGATTTTTGGTTCATTTTACTTTTAGGACAATGTTCCTAAATGAAAAACTCTATACGGTTCCGGAATTTCAACAAACACTATTGACAACAACGAAACAAGTACTAACGTAACGACTCAAACGATATGTATGTACAAAACAAAAGTCAATCAAAATGAAACAAACGTTAGTCCCTTAGTCAAACAAAAATATATATAGGAAAAATAGAAACAAAAAGAAATATGGATCAAGGGATCTCCCAATCATGTGGCCCCGCTTCCTCCTAAGAAATCAAATAAATCGGCCATCTCCTCGTCCTCGCGGGCCTCATCTGCCTCGTCGGGAGCCTCTGCTGGTGCCTCTGCAGGTGCCTCTCCTGCCCGGGCCTCAGGCCAATCTCCAGGCCATACGACCTCTGCCCTGAACTGATCCGGAGTAGGGCACGGAAAAGAAGTAAAACCTTGGCTCTGCAGGCTGAGGCTCATCTGGTAAAGACAATCATGGGTTTGTACATGAGCCCGGTGGTTGGCCGCCTGCTGGCGAACCAAATGCCGCAAATACTGCTCCGTATCGAACGATCCGGCTGGACCAGCCTGATGAGGCGGCGGCACGTCTGCGGCCTGCGGAGCATCCCCCTGGGCCTGTCTCTGTGTGCAATACTTCTTAATAAAAGCTCGGGTGATGGGCGGCCGAATCACCTTGCTAGGTGCGACGGGGACTCCGAACGACTGGCAGAGTCCTGTGATCAAGGCGGGAAATCCCAGGGTCCTGTTGGACTTATCCGGGTCCAGAGGGTGCCTGGTAGGCGCCATACCTGCAAATATATAGATGGCATCAACGATTAACTGAGCCACTTGAATGCTCATCCGTGTCAGGATGGCATACACCAGCTGACACTTCGGCAGGGGGAGGTCGGAATTATGATCGCTGGGCTGGATGTTGTTGAGCAGCAAAGTCATCCAGATCTGAGTCAGGGTGGTCATGTTGGTGCGCATGATCAACACTCGTCTCTCGGCAACAGTCTGGGCAAAATCCTGCCCCGGTATACATAGCAAATGGGCGATGGCCTCCTCATCGAACCCATCGGACCGGTTCCTCCTCTGGCCATACTCGCACTCCTGACCCTCTTCCAGCACTAAAGGATATCCCAGGAGCTGTCCGATAGCATCTGCATCAAACGGGATCCACTGACCCCTCACCCAGGATCTCATATCTCGCACGCCCTCCTCTGTTGGCCAAGCATTGGCATAAAATTCGAGGACTATGTCTGGATCGAACTTGGCCATGGGGGTGACCAGTGATGCCCACCGCCGGCGAACTATCTCCTCCTGGAAATCGGTATACTCGTCGTCCCTGAGCTGGACTCGTCGCTCCCGGAGAAATGACCATCCCTTGATGGCCTTGAAGCGCTGCTGGTGTTCAGCGCTCCTAAAGCGGTGACTATCATACTCGGGAGCAGAACTAGTTCCTTCGGCCGCTTTATCCTTCCTGGATCTCTTTGAGGCAAGTTTCCTCGGGGCCATTTCCTGCGAGAACAAACATTTAGAAGTTAGTTTTACAAGATAATGCTTATATTAACGCAAAAATGTCGTGCTAGCCCCTCTGATTTAGACCAAACTCATGTAATCCATTTATGCACACGCGCATGTGTAGAAAGTATCCTATTACCCATGTCAACATACAAGAACATCTAATATATTCTAATTGCCATACACCTATATACATTCTAAAAAAGAAAACACACTTTTATGCTCAGAGTGTTGTGTCAAGCTTTACACCTAATTTATATCCTAAACATTTGCTATCACAAACTACTTACATACATTTGAAGTACACCATACAAATTTTTGCTGTTTCACTCCTATTTATTTATATGCATATTGGAAAGCTAATTACATCCTGCACATATTTGCATTCAAAAAGGGCATTCCACACTATCATACATTCATTTAAGAAAACAATTACTCATACTTTGCTAGGAATTTCATGCTCCTTATATTTACCTATGTATACACACTATTGCAAGGTGTTTTCCACGCTACCTCTATGTAAAGTATCAAACATGGGGCAGCCCAAATTCGAGCAAAAACTCTCACAAGCAAATCCTAACTTTCATGTTTTTCTAATTCTAAAACCAAATTTTGGATTCCTAGCCATAAGCATGTTTCCTTGCATTGAAGCTACAAGTTTGGGTTCCTAAGCTCGGAATTGCATTTAGGCACCTATTTTGAATCTCCTAGGCTGTACCTACATATAAGAAATAGTCCCACTCTCCCAATTTTACAAAATCATATTTATACATCATTGGGGCATTTCACCGAGCACTTGGTGAGCGCATGTTTGGACATAAATTGCAAGAGGATGGGGACAATGTGGCATGCCCCATTGCTTCAGAATACAGCATAGGCCTAAGGCCTTCTCATTCAAATCCTCAACTCCAGAAAACAAGCATAAAAACAAACCAAAACTGTCCCACAAATATAAGCACATTCTCACAATTTGGAGCACCAAAAGATGAAGAAATATACCAATGGGAAGCTAAAAACATCAAGGATTGAATACTTACTTGTTGGAGTGAATAATAACACCAAAAATGAAAGCAAAAGGCAACCGAAAATGGCTTGAGGGAGCAAGAACCGCAAGCCTTCGTGAGTCCTCTCTTTTGAATGAGGGGGGGGGGGGGAAGTTTTTGGATGCAAAAACATTCCCCTCCCTCATTTTTTATAATTTGGGTGCAGGGGTTGCTCGCCCAGGCGAGCTAACCTGCCATCTTTTTTTTTTTTTTGAGGGGAACATTGATCATGTCTCCTCCTCCCTTTCGGGTTAGCGTTTGCCTACTTGAACCTACTTAAATTAGAATTAGGTGTCAATTACTTATTTAAAACAAACAATAGTAAAAGAAACTACGAATGCAAAGGATACTGGGCTGCCTTGCAGCGACGTTCTCTGCTTGTTTAGCGCCGGGAAGGGGCAACGATCGGTCGATCGTGACCCTATCCCCACTTGCATCCGTCCCTATGTACCTGCAAGTAGGAAACAAAATCCGTGGCCAATCGTGTCCGGTCACCGTCTTACCTTGGTTGATTTCCGCAGTCAACTTGTCTTGACTTCTAACCGGGACCTAAGAAGGCCCTGCCCCTGTTACCACAAAATGTGCATGTGTATGTGCATGTATGAATGTTCCTAATGCGATGACTTTCTTTTAGTGAGGGCTGGTTAGATTCAATTTTAAATAAGCGTTTGGGGCACCCCATACACCGAGCGAAGAGGGCTCAAGTTATAACAAATCTAAAACACAAGGTTTGAAAACAAAGGGAGGACTGAAACCTCGCCCATCTTTAAAGAAACGAGACAAATATAGTGAATGGGAATCCCAAGAGGAAACCAAAAAAGAACGAGAACAACTCAAAAATAAAAAACATGCAACGGTCCTCTCGATTGCCCCAGACTTCAAGCGTAATATCGTTTAACTATATCGGAGTTCACGGGCGAGGGCAGCTCCTCGCCATCCATGTCGGTGAGTATCAGAGCACCCCCAGAAAAAGCTCTTTTCACCACGAAAGGTCCTTCATAATTTGGGGCCCACTTGCCTCGACTATCCTTAACAGCGTGGGACATCTTTTTCAGCACGAGGTCCCCCTCGTTGAATTTGCGCGGACGTACCTTCTTGTCGAATGCATTCTTTACTCTTCGTTGATACAGACGCCCATGGCTCATAGCTGTCAAACGCTTACCTTCAATGAGGTTGAGTTGGTCGTAGCGTGCTTGAGCCCATTCTGACTCTTCTAGGCCTGACTCCGCCATTATCCTCTGAGAAGGAACTTCCACCTCAAATAGGAGTACTGCTTCCATCCCATAAACTAAGGAATACGGTGTTGCCCCAGTAGAAGTTCGTACCGAGGTTCTATATCCGTGCAGGGCGAAAGGCAACATCTCATGCCAATCTTTGTATGACACTGTCATCTTTTGAACAATCTTCTTAATATTCTTATTTGCAGCCTCTACAGCTCCATTCATCTTTGGCTGATAAGGGGTAGAGTTATGATGCTGGATCTTGAAGTCTTCGCACATCTCCTGCATCATCTTATTGTTCAGATTGGTGCCATTGTCAGTAATGATCTTCCTGGGGAGTCCGTATCGACAAATCAACTCCTTCTTTATGAATCTAACTACCACATTCCTTGTGACATTAGTATAAGAAGCTGCTTCGACCCATTTGGTGAAGTAATCTATCGCCACAAGAATGAAGCGGTGACCATTCGACGCTTTGGGTTCGATGGCCCCAATGACGTCTATTCCCCACATGGAAAAAGGCCAAGGGGCGGACATAACATTCAGAGGATGTGGCAGAACATTGACATTGTCCGCGTATGCCTGACATTTATGGCATTTCCTTACATGAGCGCAGCAATCGCTTTCCATGGTGAGCCAATAATAACCGGCCCTAAGGATTTTTCTGGCCATAGCATGCCCATTGGCATGTGTCCCAAAGGAACCCTCGTGGATCTCCTCAATCATGAAGTTTGCCTCTTTGGCATCTATGCATCGTAGGAGGGTCATGTCGTGGTTTCGTTTGTAAAGGATGGTACCACTTACAAAGAAACCAGTAGCCAATCTCCTCAACGTCCTTTTGTCATTGTTAGAAATCCCTGGTGGGTATCCCTTGTTCTCGACATACTGCTTGATGTCAAAATACCACGGTTTCCCATCCCGTTCTTCCTCTATTGCATAACAATATGCCGGCCTGCCTTGAGATTTGAATTCGATGTACGGCAGATCCCTGTGTGGGGCAAGTTGAAACATGGATGCCAGGGTGGCTAATGCATCAGCCATTTGATTCTCTTCCCGAGGTATGTGGTGGAAGGAAATGTCAACAAAGTACTTGGCTAACCTCAAGATGTGAGTTTGATAGGGTATCAACTTCGGATCCCTAGTTTCCCATTCTCCTTTTAACTGGCGTATCACCAAAGCTGAGTCTCCATACACCTTGAGTAATTTCACATCAAAATCAATGGCCGCCTGAACCCCGAGGGCGCATGCTTCGTACTCAGCCATATTGTTGGTACAATCAAAACCTAGCCTAGCCGTGAAAGGAATACACTGATCATCCGGGGATACAAGGACTGCCCCTACTCCGTGGCCCAAAGCATTTGACGCCCCATCGAAGCAAACAATCCATTTGTCTATGTCCTCGTGCGTCCGCTTCTCTTCAAACAGGGCCATAATATCTTCATCTGGGAACTCGGGGTGCATCGGCCGATAATCCTGGAGGGGTTGCTGGGCCAAATAATCTGCTAAGGCACTTCCCTTTACCGCTTTTTGGGTGACGTAAATGATATCGAATTCAGATAATAGTACCTGCCACCTAGCGATTCGTCCCGTGAGGGCCGGTTTTTCAAAGATGTACTTCACAGGATCCATTTTGGAAATAAGCCACGTGGTATGGCTGAGCATATACTGCCTAAGCCGATGTGATGCCCATACCAGAGCACAACACGTCCTTTCCAGCATTGAGTAATTCATCTCACCTGCAGTAAACTTCTTGCTCAGATAGTAGATGGCTTGCTCCTTTTTCCCAGAATCATCATGCTGACCCAACACGCACCCCATAGACTCGTCCAACACGGTCATGTACAGGAAAAGAGGTCTTCCTGTTATAGGTGGCATGAGCACCGGGGGATTCGCGAGACTCTGTTTGATCTTCTCGAAGGCCTCTTGGCAGTCACTATTCCATAGGGCCGCCTGGTTCTTACGTAACAGCTTAAAAATGGGCTCACAGGTAGGGGTGAGCTGCGAGATAAATCTCGCGATATAATTCAACCTGCCTAAAAACCCCCGAACCTGCTTCTCCGTGCGTGGTTCTGGCATTTCAAGGATGGCTTTTACTTTCTCGGGATCTATCTCTATCCCTTTCTGACTTACGATAAATCCTAGCAGCTTCCCCGACTTCACCCCAAAGGTGTATTTGGTTGGGTTCAGTTTTAATTGGTATTTCCGCAACCTTCCAAACAGCTTACGCAGATTGACAAGGTGTTCGTCCTTAGTCCGAGACTTGGCAATCATGTCATCTACGTAGACCTCTATTTCCTTATGCATCATATCATGGAACAATGCCACCATGGCACGCTGATAGGTTGTCCCAGTATTTTTCAGCCCGAAGGCCATCACTTTATAGCAGAATGTCCCCCATAGGGTGACGAAAGTGGTCTTCTCTACATCTTCGGGTGCCATCTTTATTTGATTATACCCCGAGAAACCATCCATAAATGAGAAAAGGGCGAATTTGGCTGTATTATCTACCAATATATCAATGTGTGGCAGGGGAAAATTGTCTTTTGGACTGGCTCGGTTCAAGTCCCGGTAGTCTACACACATTCGAACCTTGCCGTCCATTTTCGGGACTCGGACAATGTTGGCCACCCACTCTGGGTACCGCGCCACAGCTAAGAAACCTGCATCAAACTGCTTCCTTACTTCTTCTTTAATTTTTAAGGACATCTCGGGTTTCATTCTTCGTAACTTTTGCTTAACCAGGGAAGACCCAGGATTCAAAGGCAACTTATGCTGCACAATGTTGGAATCCAGACCGGGCATGTCTTGATATGACCATGCAAAGACATCTTGATACTCTTGAAGAAGGGTTGTCAAGCCTTGACGGATAGGCGCGGTCATACCGGTTCCTACCTTTACTTCTTTCTTTTCCTCCGTGGTCCCCAAGTTTACCAATTCGGTTTCTTCTTGGTGAGGCTTCATTTCACGTTCTTCCTGAGCGACCAACCTCTCCAACTCTGGTGACAGGACGTCCTCTTCCTCTTCCTCGTTTATCGTTTGGCTTATATCTCGATCGAAATCGATTGTCAAACCCTCGTTGTTAGGATCCTCAAAGAATCGACCCTCATATCTATACCAAACAAGACAAAAGAAACAAAAACATGCAAAATGATATGAGAAAAGGTGGGACCGCAAGAGCAGATGAAACAAGATCTCTTTGCTTATTTAATAAGGTAGGTTTCACAAAACAAAAGAGAAAGGAAATCTATATGCTCTAATTACATTGAATCAGCGGTATAGACTTCTGACTGGCTTATCACGCGCCAGTTCCCCACTTGGGAATCGAGGTGGCATGGTTGCACAAAACTTGGTGGGTCTTGAGGGAACTCCTCTTCTATTGCTGCCACCTCCTCCTCGGACACCATTCCAGCGCTGGTGAAACACTGGCTAATACGGCCGGGCCATACCCTATCTGCCCGAAATCTTGACGGCACGTTCCTCCTCCCCGGCATCCCGGGTTCATACCCTAATCCATACTTGTATGGATTTCCCTTGATATCGACCACGTCGGCATTCCCGAGGCAGTCCTTGCCTAGACCCATTCCAGGCTCACATCCGTTCCTGAGCATAACGCGCGCCACCATTATGGCCGCTTTGGAGAGAGAAGGTAGCGACGAACTTGGTTCCACAGAGGCGCAGCTCACCACTTCAAAGGATTGGAAAGCCGTTTCCAATGATTCTTCCGCCGCTTCTACGTATGGTGCGGAGGAGGGGCAGCTCACTAACATGTCCTCTTCACCCGACACTATCACTAAAAGTCCACCCACTGCGAACTTCAATTTCTGGTGAAGCGTTGAAGGGACCACTCCCAGGGCATGAATCCACGGTCTTCCCAAGAGGCAGCTATAGGCGGGATTTATATCCATTACTTGAAACACCACGTTGCAAGTGTGGGGGCCTATCTGAATGGGAATGTCGATTTCCCCCATCACTTCCCGCCGAGTACCATCAAAGGCTCGCACCACCATCGAGCTTGGTTTTAAACGTGACGCACTAAAAGGAAGCTTTTCCAAAGTGGTCTTCGGCATTACATTTAAGCTCGATCCATTGTCGATAAGTACCTTTGCGAAAACGTGGTCCATACATCTCACCGACACATGTAGAGCCTTGTTGTGTCCTCTCCCCTCAACGGGAATCTCTTCTTCCGCAAACGCGATATAATTGTTGGTGGTTATATGATTAACGATACCTTCGAAACCATCCACTGAGATATCATGTGCTACATGGGCATCGTTAAGGACCTTCATCAACAGCGCACAATGAGGCTCGGAGTTTATGAGTAGTTCAAGCAAAGAGATCCTTGCTGGAGTTTTATTCAGTTGCTCGACTACCTTAAACTCGTTTTGTTGGATGAGGCGGAGGAACTCATGGGCCTCTTCCAAAGTCACTGTTTTTCCTTGAAATCCCTCTTTCTTTTCGGCCCCTCTTACCACTGGAGGATCTACTTCTTTCGAGGGGGTGGCTACATCTGTGGGTTCTTGGACCATTGGCGCTTTCCCTTTAGAGGGCAATTCCGCCGGGTGAGGGGAAGCGAACACCCGACCACTGCGGGTTACGCCACTGAGGCCGGTGATGTTGGTTACCTTAGCTGATAGGGAGTCAACATCGGTTGCAACTCTTTCGCTGGACGCGGGAGGGGTATACTTCCACGGAATGACCTTATTACTTTGATATGCAAATGGTGTTGGCTTGGGTGCCGTCCGGGGGTATATGGGTGTGGAGCCGGTCCCTTTCCTAGTAAAACATATCACTAGGGCCTTGGGGGTTAGAGGAACCTTCTTCTCTTCCGACTGCATGCAAATTTGTGGTTCTTCCCTCCCTCCTATGGACACTTCAAGCTGCCCGCAATCCATGAGCCGCTGAAGCAATTCTTCCACCGCGGGACAGGTTTCCATGTCATGCGACTCCCTGAGGTGAAACAAACATTTATCCCTTTTGTCTCCACCTCGGGAGACCATGCACGCCGCTTGCAGTGATTGATAGATGAAGCGTCTAGAAGTAACCACCTCTCCTAACCTCTTTGCCCGCGATGGCCCGTCCTCTTCGACGGCATTCACGCTAGCCCCTCCATGACTCGCTAGCGGGTTGGTTTTAACATTTGGGCCTTGCTCCTGAAACGCTAGCCAGCCGACACTAATACGGTGCTGCACTTTATACCTGAACGGGATACAGGAGCCAATATTGTGTCCGGGAGCTCCACTATGGTACACACACTTGGCACCCGGGTCGTACCACTTGGGGTAGGGTGGCTGGAAGACCTTCCCGGGTATGGCCACCACTAAATGATTCTCCAATAATGAAGGCCATAACTCGGAGTATGCCATGGGAATAGGGGAGAAGTTATCTTTCGGGGGCAGGTGTTGTGCATATTTATAGCTTGCGCCAGGGGCTGTATTATTAATTGGCCGGGGAGCGGCTGGAGCTGTGCGTTGGGTCGGCGCTCTTTCTGCTACGGGTGGTCATTTTACTTGAGTCGGGAGAGAATTCCCGGCTCGGATTAAAAAATTTGGGGGATTGGGCTGGTATGAGCTTTGGATATTTTGGGGTGCTTTCATCCACGTCAGGGCGGTGGTGACTGCGTGGGCGTCTCCTTCTTTTTTCCTCGCGCCCACTACTGGGGCTCTTCTGTTGTTGTTGGAAGCATATTCGAACTTGCCTTTCCGTAATCCAGATTCAATCCTTTCTCCGGCGAAGACGAGATCCGCAAAGTTAGCTGGCATGTAGCCTATCAGCTTTTCATAGTAGAATGTGGGTAACGTATCTACCATAATTGTGATCATCTCCCTTTCCGTCATGGGCGGTACGACTTGGGCTGCGAGATCTCTCCATCTTTGGGCATATTCCTTAATGGACTCGTGCTCTCGCTTAGTCATACTCTGAAGCTGGTTCCGATCGGGAGCCATGTCCGTATTGTACTGGTACTGCCTAATGAAGGCAATTGCTAAGTCCTTCCATGATCGGATCTGGGAAGCTTCCAGATTGGTATACCATGCTACAGCCGCTCTGGCCAAACTGTCTTGAAAGAAATGGACCAACAACTTTTCGTCTGCAGAATACGCCCCCATCTTTCGGCAATACATCCGAAGATGCCCTTTCGGACATGTCGTCCCTTTGTACTTATCAAAGTCCGGTACTATGAACTTGGGAGGAATGACGATATTGGGCACGAGACATAAATCCGCTAAATCCGAGAATGGGTAATTGCCAAGGCCCTCGACTGCTCTTAACCTCTCTTCGAGCGCCTCAATCTTTCCCTTATCTTCCGCGAAGGGAACAGATTCTTTTATGGGTGTGGGTGAGGCCAGGATATGGCGGACTATGTTCGGTTGGGGTAGTTCATGTGGGGACGGATCTTTGAGGTGGAGCAGGGGGCCAAGATGGGTATCTCCTTCCTCATCGTCTTGCCCGGGATAGTTGTCATAAGGCGGGAGTTGCCCCTCAAAAGTAGGGGCTTGGCTTAAATCTTCCGGAGTGGCACGGGGAGTGATGTCCGGAGGCAAGCCATAAGGATAAGCTTGCGGACTATACCTCCGACCAAACACGGCCGTGTTTCTGTCTCGGCCTGGATTTAAAGCGGGTTGCAGTACCGGCTCCGCTTCCCTAACCGTATTGGAGGCGGTTGTCGTGGCTTTATCCTCTATGGTTTTCTGGAGTTTTAACATGACCTCCGAGATGGAAGCCATTTGATCTTTTAAGGCCGATAGATCGGCCTTCATTTGTTCCTGCACGCCATCTTCATTATCTATTTTTCTGGATCGAGTGTTATAGGGGTGCCTTGGTGTTTTCTTAGTTATGATGAAGTTCCTAAAGAAATAAACAACGGTGAGTATGCCACCAAAACATGAGTATGCAAATGGATGATCGGAGCACTTGGATCCACCCCAAGGTTTTTTAGATAACGTGATGAGTCCATAACTTCTCATTTTATAAAAAGAACAAAGCTTTCATCTAGCCAAGATTATACAAAGGTGTTACAATAGAACCTAACGATTTCTAATTATGTGGGCCATCAAATCTATCATGTGTTGACAGTAATTGATTAGCCCATGAATCTCCTCGGGGGCCGTACACACTTCGGCCATGGCTTTCGCTTTGGCTAGTAGACGCGGGAGGTCTAGACTTCCATTCAAGGTCAAGGCGAACCTATCCATCTACATAGTCGCTTCTTGATGCAATGCATCAATCACCCTCCCTCTTGCTTCTTTTTCGGCGTACACTTGTGCAAAATCCTCCACTAGCTTTTGTTCATGGGCCATAGACTGGTTCAATTCTTCCTTGTATTGCCCTATGATAGCTAGCATGCTTCGCTCTGTGGCTTCCAAGTGTCGAGCCAAACTTCTTTTGGACCTCGCGCAGGCAACTAACTCTTCTTTTAAGATCATGCCATGCACCCGTGACCGATCTCACTCCTCTCTTCGGAGCTTGAGCTCATTGTTGCTACCCCACAATGCTCCTCGGAATTTCTCTCGGCCATATTCCTCCTTGCGGGCCCTTTTGGTTTCTTGTTCAAGGGCTTTTGGAGTGGCCGCGTTTTCCTCTTGTAACTCCGTGCACTCCTTCCGGATGTGTGTAGCAGCTGATTTGAACTTCTCCTTGACGAGTCTTGCCTTACCAAGCTCCAATTTTAGAGCTCGGACTTCTTCATCTTCCTCTGGAGCTTCGAAGTTCTCCTCATCGATAACTTTCAATTTGGAGAGCCAATCTAACCCTCGCGTGTGAATTCTTAGCCATCCATGATAACCTCCGATGATGCCATATCCCTTGCCTTACCTTCTAAGTATTTCCGAGGCAGGCCCACTACGCCGTTCCGAATTTGCTTCGTGCGATCCAACTCCTTTGCTGAATCACCAACCACAGCTGCAATCTTGCTCAAGGAAGGAAGAAAGCCGGAGAAAAGATACGGTTTTCTCCCCCCAAGAGGGCATCCTAATATTTCCTCAAGCTCTTCAATAGTTGGTACCATTTGGAAGTCCCCAAACGTGAAACACCTCAACGGCTGGTCATAATATTGGGCGAGGGATACGACAGCTTCCGTAAATACCTCCGCTACGGCCAAATCTAGAATCTTCCCGTACACTTTGCTGAAGGCTTGCCTTTGGAGAGGTCCCATCAATCGTCCTAATTCCTTGAGGCTAGTGACATCTAGACTTTTAACCTTGACTTGATAAAACCTTTTGCCGTTTTGATTTGTCCCCATCATTTACCTAAAAAAGGGGTGGATCAAGACTCCGACATGAATGATGCGATGCGTATGCATGAAACGGAAAGAAAACAAGAAAAAGGGGTAATTCATACATACGAGACCGCAGAGACCCAATTTTAATGCTACGTTTTGGGCATGATGGCGCCTCAACGTAGCATTAAAAAGGTTTACGTATTACTCTAAAGAAACCAAACATTACTAGCAAAAACTATAAACCAAAAATGCATGAGAAAGAATGGCACAGGAGCGTGTTTGCTCTTTGCCCCTATTTGGGAACCTATAGGACAATATCTAGGGGTCTCTAATAATTACTTCACAACAATTTATAACTCACACGACCGTTCTCTAGAGGTATTATCACTCAAGATAATAATATTGTGGCGGTATGGAATACCAGCGACAACACATTATAAAGAGAGAAAGCTCTAGACGAGGTTTCACTATTATCAAGCAAGTTAGAGACCTAGCATGATGATAGATTCACCTCCACTCCTTAAATTCCCATGAACCCGGGTATAGGGCCCCTTTTTTACTCAAACCCGTGGGTGCTTAGAATGAAGTGTAAAGAATGCGAAATAGACAACAGTTATTTACATTTTACACAGTTCAACAAATGCACACACGAAGTTTCACAAATCCACAATTCCTTAAAATAGGCCTAACTCACAAAAATGTCCCCAGTGGGGTCGCCAACTGTCGCAACGTGCCCTTTTGCGGGCGAGCGAGGGCGAGGCTCACGGGTGCGCTTTCCAAAGGAGGAAAGATGCGCGGAGTCGCCACCAAAGTTTATTTGTGGAAAACGTCGGAAAAACCGAAGGAAACCGGTCAAAATGAAAATTCTAAGTTCGGGAGTTGTATTTACGCTTGAGGAAGGTATTAGCACCTCTCACGTTTGTCTCAAAGGACAACAGCCTATTTTTAGAATTGTGAAATTGTGTTATGTTACCTTTTATTTCTTTTTTTTTTTGAGGTCGACAAAAGCGGGGCTTTTGCTCCTACGTACCCTCCTTTGGAGAGGAAATCAGACCTACGTAATTCTTTCTTAAGCGTGAATCAAGCGATTCTTTTTACTTGAGAGGTGATCATTTTAAGGCGTTGGACCTTAAAAATGATCCATTTTACTTGGTAAGAAACTGAAATGATAAATTCTCAAAACCCTATTTTTGTGGACGAGCTTGACTAGGCGAGTTGATTTTAGCCTTAGTTTCACTTTAGTTATTAGTCAATTCAATTAAGAATGAGAAATCCCAAAGAGAAACTGTCCGATTGATTTTTCGCTTTATTTTACTAAAAGGGTATTTTTTTATTATTATATTATTATTTTACCTCTTTTTTTATTTCCAACGTGGTTACGGCACGACCGAACGGTCGGAATTCATTTTAACCGAAATTAACGGATGATACAATTCAAACGATCGGTGGAAATTTATTTTATTTTTAGATTAGGCGAGAAATGACTTAAATAAATGGCTTAAGCACGTCAAAAGGGGGTACGAAAAGCGAATGAAAACGAGAATAAAAATACATGAAACAAAATGTGGACCACCACGGGTACATAGAATGAATTGAAAAGCTCGGTTTGAGGTACTTACCCATTGAAGACTGAAGAAAGCGAAGAACGAACGATGAATGTTGAAGAACGGTCGAGAATCTTCGCATAATTAGTCACGGAAACGTTACGGAAGCGCCTCGGCTTGGATTTTCTTCATGGAAATAATTTTCCTCAGCAATTTCGAGAGAGGGAGAAGTGCCAAGAAGGCTGAACCCTTTTCTTCTTCACTCCTCCCCCTATTTATAGCAAAATAGGGGAGGAGCTTGCCACCCAGCTCGCCCAGGCGAGCAAGGTTGCTTCCTCCAGAAGCAACAGCCTTCTAGAGGATGGATCTGGAAGGCCCAAGTGGGCCAGATTGCTATTCGTACCCCCTTTTTTTTACTAAATGCACCCCCTCTATTTTTTTGGTAATTCTTTTTTCATAACGTTAAGAAACTTTACGAATTTCGCAACGATACTTATTTTCCTTCCGCAAGGTTACGAATTCTTATGGAATATATACTTACTCTTTTTTAGCTTTCGAGGAAGTTACTGAAACTCACGGATTACGCAAAAACACCTCTTTTCGATTTCCGCCACATCACGAAATTTCACGGATTGCGCCAGCCTGCTTCCTTTTGATTTCTGACACGTCTCGGGACTTCATTTATTGTGCAACAAAGGACGCCAAGTATCTCAAAGTTGCTAACCAAAGGTTGCATGTCAACAAGTAATAATCCCCGGACGAAATTAGGGTATGACAGTAATAAATACTTACTATTTTCATTTTGTGTGTTTAATAATCATTTTCTCTCAATTTCAGGTTAATTAGGCAAGCTTTGGAAAGTGTTACTTTTCACCTTCTCACTAAGCCAATATGCTGGCTTAGCGAGCGTCCACTAAGCACAACACTCCTGGGCTAAGCACGAGGAAGACTCTAGAAGAAGATGAGTTGTACAGGTTCGCTAAGCGCACCACTTCATCTCTCTAAGCGCACCGCTTCAGTTCATCCGCTAAGCGAGAAAGGCGCGCTAAGCCAAAAATCACTAATGTGCGCTAAGCGGTCCATACGTGCGCTAAGCGCATGAGCACGAACAAGGCCACCTATTTAAGCCTGAAATAAGATTTTAGAAAGGGAGTTTGGCATTTTTCTTGAAGAAGCCTCTGCCTGCACGAGAGTCTGGCCTTGGCTTGCAGCTTTTGCATGTCTAGGAAGTTCTAGAGAGAGAAAGGTCCAAGTTCTAGAGAGTTCTGAGAGATTTTACTGTGTGAAGATCTACAGAGATGAGAGCTCGAAGCGGAAGCCATTCTGAGAGCTAGAGATGAGTTTGTGAGTGATTATGAGATCCTAGTGGTGAAGGAGACATCCTCACCACTTGTATTTTTGCAATCTTTCATCTTGTTCTTCTCTGTGTTGTAAAGGAGGTTTCCAGACTATGGAAAGCTAAATCCTCTGTTGGATCTTCCCTGTAGGTACCTGTCATACCCTAATTTCGTCCGGGGATTATTATTTGATGATATGCAACCTTTGATTGGCCGCTTCGAGATACTTGGCACCCTTCGTTGCACAATATGTGAAGTCCCGAGACGTGCCAGAAATCAAAAGGAAGCAGGGTTACGCAATCCGTGAAGTTCTGTAATGTGGCAGAAACCAAAAGAGGTGTTTTTGCGCAATCTGTGAGTTTCCGTAACTTCTTCGAAAGCTAAATAAGAGTAAATATATAATCCGTAAGGATTTGTAACCTTACGGAATGAAAATAGGTGTTGTTACGAAATTCGTAAAGTTTCGTAACGTTACCGAAAAAGAATTACCAAAAAAGTAAAGCGGGGTGCATTTAGTAAAAAGGGGGGTACAAATAAAAATCAGGCCCAGTTGGGCCTTCTAGAAAATTCCTCCAGAAGGCGGTTGCTTCTGGAGGAAGCAACCTTGCTTGCCTGGGCGAGCTGAGCTCGCCTGGGCAAGCCGGGTGGCAAGCTCCTCCCCTATTTTGCTATAAATAGGGGGAAGAGTGAAGAGGAAAGGGGTTCAGCCTTCTTGGCACTGCTTATTCTCTCGAAATTGCTGAGGAAAATTGTTTCCGTGAAGAAAATCCAAGCCGAGGCGCTTTTGTAACGTTTCCGTGAGTAATTACGCGAAGATTTTCAACCGTTCTTCGACATTCATCGTTTGTTCTTCGTTTTCTTCAGTCTTCAACTGGTAAGTACCCCAAACCGAGCTTTTCAATTCATTCTATGTGCCCGTGGTGGTCCACATTTTGTTTCATGTATTTTTATTCTCGTTTTCATTTACTTTCCGTACCCCCTTTTGACGTGCTTCAGTCATTTATTTAAGTCGTTTCTCGCCTAATCTAAAAATAAAATAAATTTCCACCGATCATTTGATTTGTAATATTCGTTAATTTCAGTTAAAATGAATTCTGACCGTTCGGTCATGTCATAACCATGTTGGAAATCAAAAAAGAGGTAAAATAATAATATAATAATCAAAAACACCTTTTAGTAAAATAAAGCAAAAAAATCAATCGGATGCTTTCTCTTTGGGATTTCTCATTCTTAATTGAATCGACTAATAACTAAAGTGAAACTAAGGCTAAAATCAACTCGCCTAGTCAAGCTCGTCCACAAAAAAGTCACTAAAAAGGGTTTGAAAGTTTATCATTTCAGTTTTTCCTTATCAAGTAAATGGGTCATTTTTAAGGTCCAACGCCTTAAAATGATCATCCTTTCAAGTAAAAAGAATCGCTTGATTCACGCTTAAGGAAGAACTACGTAGGTCTGATTTCCTCTTTGGATGGAGGGTACGTAGGAGCAAGAGCCCTGCTTTTGTCGACCTCAAAAAATAAAAATAACTAAAATTTAAGATAACACAATTTCCACAATTCTAAAAAATAGGTTGTTGTCCTTTGAGACAAATGTAGGAGGTGTTAATACCTTCCTCAAACGTAAATACAACTCCCGAACTTAGAATTTTCACTTCGACCGATTTCCTTCGGTTTTTCCGACGTTTTCCACAAATAAACGTTGGTGGCGACTCCGCGCATCTTTCCTCCTTTGGAAAGCGCACCCGTGAGCCTCGCCTTCGCGCGCCCGCAAAAGGGTACGTTGCGACAGTTGGCGACTCCACTGGGGAATATTTTTGTGAGTTAGGCCTATTTTAAGGAATTGTGGATTTGTGAAACTTTGTGTGTGCATTTGTTGAACTGTGTAAAATGTAAATAACTATTGTCTATTTCGCATTCTTTACACTGCATTCTAAGCACCCACGGGTTTGAGTAAAAAAAGGGCCCTACACCCGGGTTCATGGGAATTTAAGGAGTGGAGGTGAATCTATCATCATGCTAGGTCTCCGACTTGCTTGATAATAGTGAAACCTTGTCTAGAGCTTTCTCTCTTTATAATGTGTTGTCGCTGGTATTCCATACCGCCACAATATTATTATCTTGAGTGATGATACCTCTAGAAAACAGCCGTGTGAGTTATGAATTGTTGGGGAGTAGTTATTAGAGACCCCTAGATATTGTCCTATAGGCTCCCAAATAGGGGCAAAAGAGCAAACACGCTCCGTGCCATTTGTTCTCATGCATCTTTTTGGTAAATAGCACTAGTTTATAGTTTTGCTAGTGATGTTTGGTTTCTTTAGAGTAATACGTAACCTTTTTAATACTACGTTGAGGCGCCATCATGCCCAAAACGTAGCATTAAAATTGGATCTCTGCGGTCTCGTATGTGTGAATTACCCCTTTGTGTTGTTTTCTTTCCGTTTCATGCATACGCATTGCATCATTCATGTCGGAGTCTTGATCCACCCCTTTTTTTAGGTAAATGATGGGGACAAATCAAAACGGCAAAAGGTTTTATCAAGTCAAGGTTAAAAGTCTAGATGTCACCAGCCTCGAGGAATTGGGACGATTGATGGGACCTCTCCTAAGGCAAGCCTTCCGCAAAGTGTACGGGAAGATTCTAGATTTGACTGCAGCGTAGGTATTTACGGAAGCTGTCGTATCCCTCGCCCAATACTATGACCAGCCGTTGAGGTGCTTCACGTTTGGGGACTTCCAAATGGTACCGACTATTGAAGAGTTTGAGGAAATACTAGGATGCCCTCTTGGGGGAAGAAGACCGTATCTTTTCTCCGGCTTTCTTCCCTCCTTGAGCAAGATTGCAGCTGTGGTCGGGAATTCGGCAAAAGAGTTGGATCGCATGAAGCAAACTCGCAACGGCGTAGTAGGCCTGCCACGGAAATACTTGGAAGGTAAGGCAAGGGATATTGCGAGCCAAGAGAAGTGGGGCCCGTTTGCAGATATACTAGCTTTGTTGATTTTTGGGGTTGTCCTCTTTCCGAACGTGGACGGTTTGGTGGACTTAGCCGCGATTGACGCTTTCCTCACATATCACCATAGCAAGGAGAGTCCAGTGGTGGCTATCTTGGCGGATTTGTTTGACACCTTTGACCGGAGGTGTGAGAAAAACACTGCACGGATTGTCTATTGTTTACCCGCTCTCTCTGTGTGGTTGGTTTCACACCTATTCCAACAAGACACAAGACACCCGTGTCCGCTTCAAAGTTATCGCTCATGCGCCGAAAAAGGAAGAATCGATTGGGACCAACATTTGGCTGGGATAGGAGGCAGCGCAATCAATTGGTTTCCTCGATGGAAGGAAGGCAAGGAGGGAGTCCTTTTCTCATGCGGGGACTACCCTAATGTTCCGTTGTTAGGGACAAGGGGTTGCATTAACTATAATCCCGCACTTGCCATAAGACAGTTAGGGTACCCCATGAGGGGAGCGCCAATAGAGGAGAGTCTCTCGCCTCTCCTTGTGAGGGATCTAGGAGCGCAAAGTCTCAAGGTTATACAAAGAGTCCACAAGGCGTGGAGAAGTCCGTTGAGGAAAGACAAGGAGCTTAGGGGCATCCGTAATGGCGTCATCGGTGGTTATCATGGATGGCTAAGAGTTCACACACGAGGGTTAGATTGGCTCTCCAAGTTGAAAGTTATCAATGAGGAGAACTTTGAAGCTCCGGAGGAAGATGAAGAAGTCCAAGCTCTAAAATTAGAGCTAGGGAAGGCAAGACTCGCCAAGGAGAAGTTCAAATCAGCCGCTACACACATCCGGAAAGAGTGCACCGGGTTACAAGAGGAAAACGTGGCCACTGCAAGAGCCCTTGAACAAGAAACCAAAAGGGCCCACAAAGAGGAATATGGCCGAGAGAAATTCCGAGGAGTATTGTGGGGTAGCAACAATGAGCTCAAGCTCCGAGGAGAGGAAAGAGACCGGTCACGGGTGCATGGCATGATCTTAAAAGAAGAGTTAGCTGCTTGCGCAAGGTCCAAGAGGAGTTTGGCTCAACACTTGGAAGCCACGGAGCAAAGCATGCTAGCTATCATAGGGCAATACAAGGAAGAGTTGAACCAGTCTATGACCCATGCACAAAAGCTAGCGGAGGATTTTGCACAAGTATACACCGAAAAAGAAGCAAAAGGGAGGGTGATTGATGCATTGCATCAAGAAGCGACTATGTGGATGGATAGGTTCGCCTTGACCTTGAATGGAAGTCAAGACCTCCCGCGTCTATTAGCCAAAGCAAAAGCCATGGCCGAAGTATGTACGGCCCCCGAGGAGATTCATGGGCTAATCAATTACTGTCAACACATGATAGATTTGATGGCCCATATAATTAGAAACCGTTAGGTTCTCTTGTAACACCTTTGTATAATCTTGGCTAGATGAAAGCTTTGTTCTTTTTATAAAATGAGAAGTTCTGAACTCATCACGTTATCTAAAAAACCTTGGGGTGGATCCAAGTGCTCCGATCATTCATTTGCATATTCATGTTTTGGTGGCATACTCACCGTTGTTTATTTCTTTAGGAATTTCATCATAACTAAGAAAGCACAAAGGCACCCCTATAACACTCGATCCAGAAAAATGGCTAATGAAGAGGGCGTGCAGGAACAGATGAAGGCCGATCTATCGGCCTTAAAAGATCAAATGGCTTCCATCTCGGAGGTCATGTTAAAACTCCAGAAAACTATAGAGGATAAAGCCACGATAACCGCCTCCAGTACAGTTAGGGAAGCGGAGCCGGTGCTACAGCCCGCCTTAAATCTGGGCCGAGACAGAAACACGGCAGTGTTTGGTCAGAGGTATAGTCCGCAAGCTTACCCCAATGGCTTGCCTCCGGACTTCGCTCCCCATGCCGCCCTGGAAGATTTAAGCCAAGCCCCTACCTTCGAGGGGCAACTCCCACCTTATGACGATTATCCCGTGCAAGACGATGAGGAAGGAGATACCCATCTCGGCCCCCTGCTCCACCTCAAAGATCCATCCCCCCATGAACTACCCCAACCAAGCATAGCCCGCCATGTCCCGGCTTCACCCGCACCCGTAAAAGAATCTGTTCCCTTCGCGGATGATAAGGGAAAGATTGAGGCGCTTGAAGAGAGGTTAAGAGCAGTCGAGGGCCTCAACAATTACCCATTCTCGGATTTAGCGGACTTATGTCTCGTGCCCAATATCGTTATTCCTCCCAGGTTCAAAGTACTGGACTTTGATAAGTACAAAGGGACGACATGTCCGAAAGGGCATCTTCGGATGTATTGCCGAAAGATGGGGGCGTATTCTGCAGACGAAAAGTTGTTGGTCCATTTCTTTCAAGACAGTTTGGCCAGAGCGGCTGTAGCATGGTATACCAATCTAGAAGCTTCCCAGATCCGATCATGGAAGGACTTGGCAACTGCCTTCATTAGGCAGTACCAGTACAATATGGATATGGCTCCCGATCGGAACCAGCTGCAGAGTATGACTAAGCGAGAGCATGAGTGCATTAAGGAATATGCCCAAAGATGGAGAGATCTCGCAGCCCAAGTCGTACCGCCCATGACGGAGAGAGAGAAGATCACGATTATGGTAGATACGTTACCCACGTTCTACTATGAAAAGCTGATAGGCTACATGCCAGCTAACTTTGCGGATCTCGTCTTCGCCGGAGAAAGAATTGAATCTGGATTAAGGAAAGGCAAGTTCGAATATGCCTCCAATGCGGCCCCCAACAACAACAGAAGAGCCCTAGTAGTGGGCGCGAGGAAAAAGGAAGGAGATGCCCACGCGGTCAGCACCGCCCCGACGTGGATGAAAGCACCCCAAAATATCCAAAGCTCATACCAGCCCAATCCCTCGAATTTTTCAATCCGAGCCGGGAGTTCCCTCCCGACTCAAGTAAAAGGATCGCCCGCGGCAGAGAGAACGCCGGCCCAACACACAGCTCCAGCCACGCCCCGGCCAGTCAACAATACAACAATACAACCCCCGGCCCGAGCTATAATAATGCACAGCGCCCACTCCCGAAAGATGACTTCTCTCCTATTCCCATGGCATACTCCGAGTTATGGCCTCCATTATGGGACAATCGTTTGGTGGTGGCCATACCCGGGAGGGTCTTCCAGCCACCCTACCCTAGGTGGTATGACCCGGGTGCCAAATGTGAGTACCATAGTGGAGCTCCCGGACACAACATTGACTCCTGCCGCCCGTTCAAGTATAAAGTGCAGCACCTAATCAGTGCCGGCTGGCTATCGTTTCAAGAGGAAGGCCCAAATGTTAAAACCAACCCGCTAGCTAGTCATGGAAAGGCTAGCGTAAACGCCATCCAAGAGGATGGTCCATCGCGGGCAAGGAGATTAGGAGAGGTGGCTACTTCCAGACGCTTCATCTACCAATCGCTGCAAGCGGCGTGTATGGTCTCCCGTGGCAGAGGCGAAAGAGACAAATGTTTGTTTCACCTTGGGGAGTCGCACGACATGGAAACCTGTCCCGCGGTAGAAGAATTGCTTCAGTGGCTCATGGACTGGGGGCAGCTTGAAGTGTCCAAAGGAGGGAGGGAAGAACCCCAGATTTGTATGCAGTCGGAAGAAAAGAAGGTTCCGCTAACCCCCAAGGCCCTAGTAATATGTTTTACTAGGAAGGGGACCGGCTCTACACCCATATACCCCCGGACAGCACCCAAGCCGACGCCATTTGCATATCAAAGCAATAAAGCCGTTCCGTGGAAGTATACCCCTCCCGCGTCCGGCGAATGAGTTGCAACCGAAGTTGACTCCCTGTCAGCTAAGGTGACCAAAATCACCGGCCTCAGTGGCGTGACCTGCAGTGGTCGGGTGTTCACTTCCCCTCGCTCGGCGGAGTTTCCCTCCAAGGGGAAAGCGCCCATGGTCCAAGAGCCCACAGACGTGGCCACCCCCTCGAAAGAAGTAGATCCTCCAGTGGTAAGAGCGACTGAAAAGAAAGAGGGCCTTCAAGGAAAGACGGTGACTTTGGAAGAGGCCCATGAGTTCCGTCGCCTCATCCAACAAAGCGAGTTTAAGGTAGTCGAGCAACTGAATAAAACTCCAGCAAGGATCTCGTTGCTTGAACTGCTCATAAACTCCGATCCTCATCGTGCGTTGTTGATAAAAGTCCTCAATGAAGCCCATGTAGCCCACGATATCTCAGTGGAAGGTTTTGAAGGCATCGTTAATCATATAACCACCAACAATTATATCGCGTTTGCGGAAGAAGAGATTCCCGTAGAGGGGAGAGGACACAACAAGGCTTTTCATGTGTTGGTAAGGTGTATGGACCATGTTGTCGCAAAGGTGCTTATCGACAATGGAACGAGTTTAAATGTAATGCCGAAGACCACTTTGGAAAAGCTTCCTTTTAGTGCGTCACGTTTAAAACCAAGCTCGATGGTGGTACGAGCCTTCGATGGTACTCGGCGGGAAGTAATGGGGGAAATCGACATTCCCATTCAGATAGGCCCCCACACTTGTAATGTGTTGTTTCAAGTGATGGATATAAATCCCGCCTATAGTTGCCTCTTTGGAAGACCTTGGATTCATGTGCTGGGAGTGGTCCCTTCAATGCTTCACCAGAAATTGAAGTTCGCAGTGGGTGGAATTTTAGTGATAGTGTCGGGTGAAGAGGATATGTTAGTGAGCTGCCCCTCCTCCGCACCATACGTAGAAGCGGCAGAAGAATCATTGGAAACGACTTTCCAATCCATCGAGGTGGTGAGCTGCGCCTCTGTGGAACCGAGTCCGTTGCTACCTTCTCTCTCCAACGCAGCCATAATGGTGGCACGAGTTATGCTCAGGAACGGATTTGAGCCCGGAATGGGTCTAGGCAAGGACGGCCTCAGGAATGCCGACGTAGTCAATATTAAGGGAAATCCGTACAAGTATGGATTGGGGTATGAACCCGGGATGCCGGGGAGGAGGAATGTGCTGTCAAGATTTTGGGTGGATAGAGTATGGCCCGGTTGTATTAGCCAGTGTTTCACCAGTGCCGGAACTGGCGCCAAGTAGAAGAGGAGTTCCCTCAAGACCCGCCAAGTTTTGTCCAACCATGCCATCCCGATTCCCAAGTGGGGAACTGGCGCATGATAAGCCAATCAGAAGTCTATACCGCTGATTCAATGTAATTAGAGCCTATAGATTTCCTTTCTCTTTTGTTTTGTGAAACCTACCTTATTAAATAAAACAAAGAGATCTTGTTTCATCTGTTCTTGCAATTCCACCTTTTCTCATATCATTTTGCATGTTTTTGTTTCTTTTGTCTTGTTTGGTATAGATATGAGGGTCGATTCTTTGAGGATCCTAACAACGAGGGTTTGACAATCGATTTCGATCGAGATGTAAGCCAAACGATAAACGAAGAAGAGGAAGAGGACGTCCTTTCACCAGAGTTGGAGAGGTTGATCGCTCAGGAAGAACGTGAAATGAGGCCTCACCAAGAAGAAACCGATTTGGTAAACTTAGGAACCACGGAGGAAAATAAAGAAGTAAAGGTAGGAACCGGAATGACCGCGCCTATCCGCCAAGGCTTGATAACCCTTCTTGAAGAGTATCAAGACGTCTTTGCATGGTCATATCAAGACATGCCCGGTCTAGATTCCGACATTGTGCAACATAAGTTGCCTTTGAATCCTGGGTCTTCCCCGGTTAAGCAAAAGCTACGAAGAATGAGACCCTAGATGTCTTTAAAAATTAAAGAAGAAGTAAGGAAACAGTTTGATGCAGGTTTCTTAGCTGTAGCTCGGTACCCAGAGTGGGTGGCCAACATTATCCCCGTCCCGAAAAAGGACGGCAAGGTTCGAATATGTGTAGACTACCGGGACTTAAACCGAGCCAATCCTAAAGACAATTTTCCCCTGCCACACATTGATATATTGGTAGATAATACGGCCAAGTTCGCACTTTTCTCGTTCATGGATGGTTTCTCAGGGTATAACAAAATAAAGATGGCTCCCGAAGATATAGAGAAGACCACTTTCGTCACCCTATGGGGAACGTTCTGCTATAAAGTGATGGCCTTCAGTTTGAAAAATGCTGGGGCAACCTATCAGCGTGCCATGGTGGCGTTGTTCCATGACATGATGCATATGGAGATAGAGATCTACGTAGATGACATGATTGCCAAGTCTCGGACTGAGGACGAACACCTCGTCAATCTACGTAAGTTGTTTGGAAGGTTGCGGAAATACCAACTAAAGCTAAACCCAACCAAATGCACCTTCGGGGTAAAGTCGGGGAAGTTGATAGGATTTATCGTAAGTCAGAAAGGGATAGAGATAGATCCCGAGAAAGTAAAGGCCATTCTTGAGATGCCGGAACCACGCACGGAGAAGCAGGTTTGGGGGTTCTTGGGCAGGTTGAATTATATCGCGAGATTTATCTCGCAAGTCACCCCTACCTGTGAGCCCATTTTCAAGCTATTACGTAAGAACCAGGCGGTCCTGTGGAACAGTGACTGCCAAGAGGCCTTCGAGAAGATTAAACAGAGTCTCGCAAACCCCCCGGTGCTCATGCCACCTGTAACAGGAAGACCTCTTTTCCTGTACATGACCATGCTGGACGAGTCTATTGGGTGCGTGTTGGGTCAGCACGATGATTCTGGGAAAAAGGAGCAAGCCATCTACTATCTAAGCAAGAAGTTTACCGCATGTGAGATGAATTACTCAATGCTGGAAAGGACATGTTGTGCTTTGGTATGGGCATCACATCGGCTTAGGCAGTACATGCTCAGCCATACCACGTGGCTTATTTCCAAAATGGATCCCGTGAAATACATCTTTGAGAAACCAGCCCTCACGGGACGAATCGCTAGGTGGCAGGTACTATTATCTGAATTCGATATCGTTTATGTCACCCAATAGGCGGTAAAGGGAAGCGCCTTGGCGGATTATTTGGCCCAGCAACCCCTCCAGGATTATCGGCCGATGCACCCCGAGTTCCCAGATGAAGATACCATGGCCCTATTCGAAGAGAAGCGGACGCACGAGGACAGGGACAAATGGATTGTTTGCTTCGATGGGGCATCTAATGCTTTCGGCCACGGAGTAGGGGCAGCCCTTGTATCCCCGGATGATCAGTGTATTCCTTTCACGGCTAGGCTAGGTTTTGATTGTACCAACAATATGGCCGAGTACGAAGCATGCGCCCTCGGGGTTCAGGCGGCCATTGATTTTGATGTAAAACTACTCCAAGTGTATGGAGACTCAGCTTTGGTGATACACCAGTTGAAAGGAGAATGGGAAACTAGGGATCCGAAGTTGATACCCTATCAAACTCACATCTTAAGGTTAGCCAAGTACTTTGACGACATTTCTTTCCACCACATACCTCGGGAAGAGAATCAAATGGCTGATGCATTAGCCACCCTGGCATCCATGTTTCAACTTGCCCCACACGGGGATCTGCCGTACATCGAATTCAAATCTCAGGGCAGGCCGGCATATTGTTATGCAATAGAGGAAGAGCGGGATGGGAAGCCGTGGTATTTCGACATCAAACAATATGTCGAGAACAAAGAATACCCACCAGGGATTTCTGACAATGACAAAAGGACGTTGAGGAGATTGGCTACTGGTTTCTTTGTAAGTGGTACCATCCTGTACAAACGGAACTACGACATGACCCTCCTACGATGCATAGATGCCAAAGAGGCGAACTTCATGATTGAGGAGATCCATGAGGGTTCATTTGGGACACATGCCAATGGGCATGCTATGGCCAGAAAGATCCTTAGGGCCGGTTATTACTGGCTCACTATGGAAAGCGATTGCTGCACCCATGTAAGGAAGTGTCATAAATGTCAGGCATACGTGGACAATGTCAATGTTCCGCCACATCCTTTGAATGTTATGTCCGCCCCTTGGCCTTTTTCCATGTGGGGAATAGATGTCATTGGGGCCATCGAACCCAAAGCGTCGAACGGTCACCGCTTCATTCTTGTGGTGATAGATTACTTCACCAAATGGGTCGAAGCGGCTTGTGGTTTTTGCTCCCCTAAGCCACTTTTGGTTGCGTTTTGCTTTCGTTTTTGGTGTTTCTACTCACTCCAACAAGTAAGTATTCAATCCTTGAGTTTTTAGCTTCCCATTGGTGTGTTTTCTTCATCTTTTGGTGCTCTAAATTGTGAGAACGTGCTTATATTTTGGGGGCAGTTTTGGGTTGCTTTGATGCTTGATTTGTTGAGTTGAGGATTTGTGTGAGAAGGCCTTAGGCCTGTGTTGTATTCTGAAGCAATGGGGCATGCCACATTGCCCCCATTCTCTTGCAATTTATGTCCAAACGTGCGCCCACTAAGTGCTCGGTGAAATGCCCCAATGATATATGAATATGATTTTGTAAAATTGGGAGAGTGGGACTGTTTCATATATGTAGGTACAGCATAGGAGATTCAAAATAGGTGCCCACATGTAATTCCAAGCTTAGGAACCCAAACTTGTAGCTTCAATGCAAGGAAACATACTTATGGCTAAGAACCTGAATTTTGGTTTTAGAAGTAGAAAAGCATGAAAATTAGGACTTGCTTGTGAGAGTTTTTATTTGAATTTGGGCTGCCCCATGTTTGATACTTTGCATAGAGGTAGCATGGAAAACACCTTGCAGGAGTGTGCATATATATGTAAATATAAGGGGCATGAAATTCCTAGCAAAATGTGAGGGATTATCTTCCTAAATGAATATATGATAGCGTGGAATTCCCTTTTGAATGCAAGTGTGTGCAGGATATAATTAGCTTTCCAATATGCATATAAATAAATGTGAGTGAAACAATAAAATTTGTATGATATATATTTCAAATATGTGTAAGTAGTTTGTAAATAGCAAATATTTAGGATATAATTAGGTGTAAAGTTTGACGCAACGCCTTGAGCATGAGAATGTGTGATCTTTTCAAGATGCACATAGATGTATGGCAATTAGAATGTGTTGGGTGTCCTTGTATGTTGACATAAATACTAGGATATTTTTACACGTACGCATGTGCATAAATGTGTTACTTTAAACGTGCGCATAAGTCCATTCTAAACCGGAGGGATTAGCATGTCATTTTTATGGTAAAATAAGAATCATCTTGTAAAACTAACTTCCAAATGTTTGTTCTCGCAAGAAATGGCCCCAAGGAAGCTTGCCTCAAAGAGATCCAGGAAGGATAAAGCGGCTGAAGGAACCAGTTCCGCTCCCGAATATGACAGCCACCATTTTAGGAGCGCTGAGCACCAGTAGCGCTTCGAGGCCATCAAGGGATGGTCATTTCTCCGGGAGCGACGCGTCCAACTCAGGGACGACGAGTATGCCGACTTCAAGGAGGAGATAGTTCGCCGGCGGTGGGCATCACTGGTTACCCCCATGGCCAAGTTCGACCCAGACATCGTCCTCGAGTTTTATGCCAATGCTTGGCCTACAGAGGAGGGCGTGCGAGATATGCGATCCTGGGTGAGGGGTCAGTGGATCCCGTTCAATGCGGATGCTCTCAGTCAGTTCCTGGGATATCCTTTAGTCCTGGAGGAGGGTCAGGAGTGCGAGTATGGCCAGAGGAGGAACCGGGCCGATGGGTTTGATGAGGAGACCATCGCCCAATTGCTGTGTATACCGGGGCAGGATTTTGCCCGGACTGCTGCTGAAAGACGGGTGCGGATCATGCGCACCAACATGACCACCCTGACTCAGATCTGGATGACGTTGCTACTCAGCAACATCCAGCCCAGCGACCATAATTCCGACCTCCCCCTACCGAAGTGTCAGCTGGTGTACGCCATCCTGACACGGATGAGCATTCACGTGGCTCAGTTAATCGTTGATGCCATCTATCTATTTGCAGGTATGGCGCCTACTAGGCACCCTCTGGACCCGGATAAGTCCAACAGGGCCCTGGAATTTCCCGCTTTGATCACAGGACTCTGCCAGTCGTTCGGAGTCCCCGTCGCACCTAGCAAGGTGATTCGGCCGCCCATCACCCGAGCATTTATTGAGAAGTATTGCACGCAGAGACAGGCCCAGGGGGATGCGTCGCAGGCCGCAGACGCACCGCCACCTCATCAGGCTGGCCCAACTGGATCATTTGATACGGAGCAGTATTTACGGCATTTGGTTCGCCAGCAGGCGGCCAACCACCAGGCGCATGTACAGACCCATGATTGTCTTTACCAGTTGAGCCTCAGCCTACAGAGCCAGGGTTTTACTTCTTTTCCATGCCCTACTCTGGATCAGTTCAGGGCAGACGTCGCATGGCCCGGAGATTGGCCTGAGGCCCGGGCAGGAGAGACACCAGCAGAGGCTCCCGACGAGGCAGATGAGGCCCGCGAGGATGAGGAGATGACTGATTTGCTTGATTTCTTGGGAGGGAGCGGAGCCACATGATTGGGAGATCCCTAGATCCGTATTTCTTTTTACGTTATGTTTTTGTTTCCATTTTTTCCTGTTACATATCATCTTATTTTTGTTTAACTGAGGGACTAACGTTTGTTTCGTGTTGATTGACTTTTGTTTTGTACATACATATCGTTTGAGTCGTTACGTTAGTACTTGTTTCGTTGTTGTCAATAGTGTTTGTAGAAATTCCAGAATCGCGTAGAATTTTTTCATTTAGGAACGTCGTCCTAAAAATAAAATGAACCAAAATCATGATAAAAAAGGAGAGAAGTGTTGTGAATAAAATTTCTGCGTATATAAAAAAAAGGAAAATGTGCATAGAAGGGTTTTTATAAAAAAATACGTGTAGAGGGATTCTTGTGTGTGTGAACAACGAGTGTATATAAAGAAACCTTTGTATGAACCATAGGTGTGCGTTGGAGAAAAACGAAAAAGATCTTTGAATGTAAATAGGGTTTGACGGTGTTCCAATGCATATACAGAAAAAGTTTGTCATGTATAAGAGTGTAGATATACAAACAAAATTTTCTTCATAGAGGACCATAGGTGTATAATTTTGTGAATATATAAAAATGAAACAAAAAGGAAAAAGAAAGAAACACCGCGAGGGTCGACATGTTATAGTTAAGAAGTATAAATCATTCGTAAAGAGCAAACGTATCTTCTGGAAACAAGGGACTGACGCTAAGAGTTTATTTTCCGGAATAACCGAGATAAGAATGGATGAATTCATTGAACTGATGAAAGAACATAACTTGGAAAGTTGGGTCTATTTGTGTAAATTCCCAACCATAGTATCACAATGCCATAAACGGGATGCTTGAGTGCCCACCTAGCTGTAGCCATGACTAATTTTGCACGTTGTTTTCAAATCATCATTGTCACGCGTGCCTTATGGAATAATATGGAAGTTCGGCTCGAGACCGACACCTTGACACCCAAATTTGTTTTGCCTCAAATATCAAGATTGGGTTCCCATGATAAAAGCCCCCATTGAGACACAACCTTAGACCTTTTTGAACCTTGGCCTATAAAAAGAATCCTCATTCGTTTCCCCGAAGCAAAGGACAGCGGAATCTCCTCAAGGGAGAGCGAATAGAATGCTAAAACCCGATTTCCCAAAGAAAGGGATGGAGAAGCAGAAGTGAAAAGAAAGAAAAGGAAGAAATGGGAAGAAGGAAAAAAAAGATGAAAATAAAGAAAAGAACAATAAAAAAGAAAGAAAAAAAAAGGGATTCCCGATCAAAGATCGAAGGGAAGTAAAAATGGAAAAGAAGCAATTCTCAATCAATGGAAGAAAAAGAACGGAAGATCTTCAGACCAGATAAATTTTTGGCAAGGTAAATGATTGCCGGCAAAGGAAAACGCATTTTTGGTGTCTCTTCCTTTCAGATTGCCATTTGAGGTCATTCTCGACTGGCGATATCCCACCCCACATGAACAAAGAGGAAAAGACCGAAACACCCAGCTTCCTCTCCAAAAAAAAAAAACACTACCCTCGAGAAAATCCTATTGATCCGTGATCGTCGAGTGATCTTTGATTCGATAGGAAATCGGGTGCAAAATAAAGTCATGGTGCAGTTATGGTTTGGGATTAGGATAAAACACTTGCCTGTGTGAGTTTTATACACTATGAGTGATTTATTTTCAGTTTAGCCCGACGTTTCCCCTGCATGGTCATTTAAAAGCTAAATGTTGACGTCCTGCCCTTCATTTTCAGTTACAAGGAAGATTACCCTTGGCACAAGTATATTGTTTCTCTAAGATATGGTGCTCTCGCAAATGATTTATTTTTCTTTGCAAAAAGCATGTCTACTTTTTTCGGAGACCCATGAATTCATTGCCTAGCGTTGTTCGCCAATTCTCCAATCTCCACTTTTTTCGGAGACCCATGAATTTATTGCCTAGCGCTGTTCATGCGTCCTCCACCAATGAGTCTGGAGCCCCGCGAATTTATTGCCTAGCGCTGTTCGCCAATTCTCCATTCTCCACTTTTTTCGGAGACCCATGAATTTATTGCCTAGCGCTGTTCATGTGTCCTCCACCAACGAGTCTGGAGCCCCACGAATTTATTGCCTAGCGTTGTTCGCCAATTCTCCATTCTCCAGTTTTTTCGGAGACCCATGAATTTATTGCCTAGCGCTGTTCATATGTCCTCCACCCACGAGTCTGGAGCCCCGCGAATTTATTGCCTAGCGCAGTTCACCAATTCTCCATTCTCCACCTTTTTTCGGAGCCCCATCAATTTATTGCCTAGCGTTGTTCATGTGTCCTCCACCAACGAGTCTGGAGCCCTGCGAATTTATTGCCTAGCGCTATTCGCCAATTCTCCATTCTCCACTTTTTTCGGAGACCCATGAATTTATTGCCTAGCGCTGTTCATGTGTCCTCCACCAACGAGTCTAGAGCCCCGCGAATTTATTGCCTAGCGCTATTCGCCAATTCTCCATTCTCCACCTTTTTTCGGAGCCCCGTGAATTTATTGCCTAGCGCTGTTCATGTGTCCTCCACCATCGAGTCTGGAGCCCCGCGAATTTATTGCCTAGCGCTGTTCGCCAATTCTCCATTCTCCACTTTTTTTGGAGACCCATGAATTTATTGCCTAGCGCTGTTCATGTGTCCTCCACCCACGAGTCTGGAGCCCCACGAATTTATTGCCTAGCGCTGTTCGCCAATTCTCCATTCTCCACTTTTTTTCGGAGACCCATGAATTTATTGCCTAGCGCTGTTCATGTGTCCTCCACCAATGAGTCTGGAGCCCCGCGAATTTATTGCCTAGCGCTGTTCACCAATTCTCCATTCTCCACTTTTTTCAGAGCCCCATGAATTTATTTCCTAGTGCTGTTCATGCATCCTCCACCCATGAGTCTGGAGCCTCGCGAATTTATTGCCTAGCGCTGTTCGCCAATTCTCCATTCTCCACTTTATTCGGAGACCCATGAATTCATTGCCTAGCGCTGTTCATGTGTCCTCCACCATCGAGTCTGGAGCCCCGCGAATTCATTGCCTAGCGCTGTTCATGTGTCCTCCGCTATCAAGCATGGAGCCTCTGGTGACTGGGAAATATGTTTTTTTTGTTATTTTCCGATTGGTTCCTTCGCCAAACATGTGCATATGTGTATGTTATGTTATCGGTGTTCTTTGTTATTTGTGTTTGTTTTGTGTTGTGCAGAGAAAGAAGAAGGAGAGACGAGAGTCGTTATAGACTAATCACGGAAAGGGCAGGACGGACGAAATCAGTGTCTTATCTTTGCTTTTCTCTTATCTCCGATAAGAGGTAAGTAAAGAGGGGCAACTGTCATACCTTAATTTCGTCCGGGGATTATTATTTGATGATATGCAACCTTTGATTGGCCGCTTTGAGATACTTGGCACCCTTCGTTGCACAATATGTGAAGTCCTGAGATGTGCCAGAAATCAAAAGGAAGCAGGGTTACGCGATCCGTGAAGTTCCGTAATGTGGCAGAAACCAAAAGAGGTGTTTTTGCGCAATCTGTGAGTTTCCGTAACTTCTTCGAAAGCTAAATAAGAGTAAATATATAATCCGTAAGGATTCGTAACCTTACGGAATGAAAATAGGTGTTGTTACAAAATTCGTAAAGTTTCGTAACGTTACGGAAAAAGAATTACCAAAAAAGTAAAGGGGGGTGCATTTAGTAAAAAAGGGGTACAAATAGCAATCAGGCCCACTTGGGCCTTCCAGAAAATTCCTCCAGAAGGCGGTTGCTTCTAGAGGAAGCAACCTTGCTCGCCTGGGCGAGCTGGGTGGCAAGCTCCTCCCCTATTTTGCTATAAATAGGGGGAAGAGTGAAGAGGAAAGGGGTTCAGCCTTCTTGGCACAGCTTATTCTCTCGAAATTGCTGAGGAAAATTTTTTCCGTGAAGAAAATCCAAGCCGAGGCGCTTCCGTAACGTTTCCATGAGTAATTACGCGAAGATTTTCAACCGTTCTTTGACATTCATCGTTCGTTCTTCGTTTTCTTTAGTCTTCAACTGGTAAGTACCCCAAACCGAGCTTTTCAATTCATTCTATGTGCCCGTGGTGGTCCACATTTTGTTTCATGTATTTTTATTCTCGTTTTCATTTACTTTCCGTACCCCCTTGTGACGTGCTTCAGTCATTTATTTAAGTCGTTTCTCGCCTAATCTAAAAATAAAATAAATTTCCACCGATAATTTGATTGGTAATATCCGTTAATTTCAGTTAAAATGAATTCCGACCGTTCAGTCATGTCGTAACCATGTTGGAAATCAAAAAAGAGGTAAAATAATAATATAATAATCAAAAATACCTTCTAGTAAAATAAAGCAAAAAAATCAATCGGACGCTTTCTCTTTGGGATTTCTCATTCTTAATTGAATCGACTAATAACTAAAGTGAAACTAAGGCTAAAATCAACTCGCCTAGTCAAGCTCGTCCACAAAAAAGTCACTAAAAAGGGTTTGAAAGTTTATCATTTCAGTTTTTCCTTATCAAGTAAATGGGTCATTTTTAAGGTCCAACGCCTTAAAATGATCATCCTTTCAAGTAAAAAGAATCGCTTGATTCATGCTTAAGGAAGAACTACGTAGGTCTGATTTCCTCTTTGGATGAAGGGTACGTAGGAGCAAGAGCCCCACTTTTGTCGACCTCAAAAAATAAAAAGAACTAAAAGTTAAGATAACACAATTTCCACAGTTCTAAAAAATAGGTTGTTGTCCTTTGAGACAATCGTAAGAGGTGCTAATACCTTCCTCAAACGTAAATACAACTCCCGAACTTAGAATTTTCACTTCGACCGGTTTCCTTCGGTTTTTCTGACGTTTTCCACAAATAAACGTTGGTGGCGACTCCGCGCATCTTTCCTCCTTTGGAAAGCACACCCGTGAGCCTCGCCTTCGCGCGCCCGCAAAAGGGTACGTTGCAACAGTACCTGATGTAAATATACTTTTATCTATGTAATGATGTTTTGTGTGTTCTCTATGCTATCTGCTTTTCATTTCAGTATGCCTTTACCTTGATCATGTAGATGCATGCTTTGTTAGGGTCATTCAACAGTGTAAACTGGTCTGATTCTAAGGTCCTTGATAGTACGGGACTAAGTTTTTGTACTATCACGAGGAATCGAGGTACAAGAACTTAGTTGTGTATGTGTGTCTTAATGCGGTCCTGGCTGAGTTTAGTTATACAAGAGGAATCTGCGGACGAGGCTTGATCAGAATTAGGCTAGGCTATTGTCATACCCTAATTTCGTCCGGGGACCTTTGCTCGATGACGTGCGACCATTCTTTGGTCCTCGTGAGGTGCTTGGCACCCATCATTAGGCAATTTGTGAAATTCCAGGACATGCCGAAAAACCAAAAAAATATTGATGCACAATCCGTAAGTTTCCGTGACACACCGGAAATCAAATGGAAGCATCGTTGCATAATTAAGTGAGGTTCCGTAACATTCCGTAAGTCAAAAAGGGGATGATTATGTAATCCGCAAGGTTCCGTAACATTACGGAAAGAAAACAAGTATCGTTACGACATTCGTAAGTTTCCGTAACTTTACGAAAAAAGAATCACCAAAAAACAGCAGAGGGGGGTGTACTTAGTAAAAATGGGGGTGCAAATAGCACCCAGGCCCACTTGGGCCCTCCGGAATATTCCTCCAGAAGGCGGTTGCTTCTGGAGGAAGCAACCCTGCTCGCCTGGGCGAGCTGAGCTCGCCTGGGCGAGCTGGGCGGCAACCACCTCCCCTATTTTGCTATAAATAGGGGAGGAAGTGAAGAAGGAAGGGGTTCAGCCCCTTAGGCACTTCTCTCTCTTTCGAATTTGCTTGGAAAAATCGTTTCCGTGAAGAAAATCTAAGCCGAGGCGCTTCCGAAACGTTTCCGTAACGTTTTCCGTGAAGAATTTCGCAAAGGTTTCAACCGTTCTTCGACGTTCTTCATTTCGTTCTTCATCGTTCTTCGATCTTCAACGGGTAAGTACCTCGAACCAAGCTTTTCGATTCATTCTATGTACCCGTAGTGGTCCACATTGTGTTTCGTGCATTTTTATTCTCGTTTTGTTTACTTTTTATACCCCCTGTTGACGTGCTTAAGCCATTTTACTTAAGTCATTTCTCGCTTAACTTAAAAATAAAATAAATTTCCACCGAACGTTTGAATTGTATTATCCATTAACTTCGGTTAAAATAAGTTCCGACCGTTCGGTCGTGCCGTAACCACGTTGGAAATCAAAAAGAGGTAAAAAATAATATAATAATCAAAAAGACATCTGTCATACCCTAATTTCGTCCGGGGACCTTTGCTTGATGACATGCGACCTTTCTTTGGTCCTTGTGAGGTGCTTGGCATCCATCATTGGGCAATTTGTGAAATTCCAGGACATGTCGAAAAACCAAAAAATATATTGATGCACAATCCGTAAGTTTCCGTGACACACCGGAAATCAAATGGAAGCATCGTTGCATAATTAAGTGAGGTTCCGTAACATTCCGTAAGTCAAAACGGGGATGATTATGTAATCCGCAAGGTTCCGTAACATTACGGAAAGAAAACAAGTATCGTTACGAGATTCGTAAGTTTCCGTAACTTTACGAAAAAAGAATCACCAAAAAAGGTAAGGGGGTGAACTTATCAAGATAGGGGTGTAAATAGCAATTCAAATCTAGGCCCTTCTAGAACATTTTGGAAGTTGGGTTGCTTAAGGAGGAAGCAACTGGGCGGCAAGCTCCTCCACGTTTTTGAAAAATGGTTTTCGGGGCTTCCGCGGCTTCCGTAATACTTCCGTAAAATTTCCGAAAACCTTGGGTAAGCATATTCCACTTAACATTGGTAAAAGGGAAAAGAAAAAAGATGAAAATCAAATTCGAAAACAGTTCCGTAAGGCTTCCGTAACTTTTCCGTAAAATACGAAAAGGGGGGTGAACTTAGTAATTCGGGTGCGCTTAGAAATCTTCTTCATTAAGTCTTTGGGCGGCAAGCACCTCCTTTTTTTTCTATAAATAGGGGAGGGGGGAGCTGTTTCAAAAGGTTCAAGACCCCTTTGGCTATGCATTTCGGCTATTTTGGGCAAAAACACGTTTTCGTGAAGAAAAATCAAGTCGAAGTACTTCCGTAACGCTTCCGTAAGCGATTCTGTGGAAATTCTTCATCGTTCTTCACCGTTCTTCATCCGTTCTTCGTTCGTTCTTCGTTCTTCAACGGGTAAGTTTTCGAATTCGAGACTTTCAATTCATTTCTTGTTTTGTGTACTTTCACTTTAATTTCGTTTACTTTCAGTTTTCTTTTCTTCCGTTTTTAACATGCTTTAACCATTTATTTAAGCCGTTTTCTCGTCTAATAAATGATAAAATGAATTTCAACCGATCATTTGTGTTGTAATCTCGTTTAATCACTGTTAAAACGAAATCTAACTGATCGTTCACGCTATAACCTCGGTTAAACCAAAAAAAGTAAAATAATAATAAAATAATCAAAATATCTTTGAATAAAATAATAAAAAAAATCAATCGGACGTTTTTCTTTGGAAGTTTCCTTGAATGAATTGATTAATAACCAAAGTGAAACTAAGACTAAAATCAACTCACAAATCAAGTTTTTTTCCGAAAAATCACTAAAAACCGTTTTAAGGTTCAACGCCTTAAACGGTCCTCTTTGCTTTTATCGGTTAACATGGACCGTTCAAAAGCATAAAATCAACATGTGACTTTACCACTTTTGCAAGAACTACGTAGGTCTGATTTCCTCATCGCAATTGAGGATACGTAGGAGCAAACGCCCCGCTTTTGTCGACCACCCCAAGAGATCGTTAATGGTCCAAATGCCTTAACGTTTCTCTCCTTTCAAAATCAAAAGACCGTTTAATGGTCCAACACCTTAAATGACCTTTTGTTCAAATAAAAAACATATTTTGCAAAAAAGACAAAAAAACAAACTTAAACCAAACACTTTGTTCCGAAAGAACTACGTAGGTCTGATTTTCTCATCCCAAATTGAGGAATACGTAGGAGCAAAGGGAAACACCCTTGTCGACCACAAAAAAGAAAAAATATAAAAAGGGTATAAAGGATATAAGGACATAAAAGGGAACGTAAAAATCAAAGTCATGTTTGCACATTCGATTAAAGGCTGTCGTCCCTTGGGGCGGACGTGTGGGGTGCCAATACCTTCCCCGTGCGTAAATACAACTCCCGAACCTTTCACTTAAAAGTTCGTAGATCGCGTCTTTTCCGGTTTTTCCGACGTTTTCCTCAAATAAACGTTGGTGGCGACTCCGCGCGTATTCCTTTCGTGGAACATGCATCCCGCGAGTCACGCGTCGCCCTCCCGCCGAAGGGTAGGTTGCGACAGTTGGCGACTCCACTGGGGACTATTTTTAGAGAGTTAGGCCATTTAATCTTGTGCAAATGCTTTACCATGACTTACTCCTTTGTTGTTTTCCTTCATTATGTACTTGTGTATATAAACTCTTTGTTGCTTTTAGTGCGTTTTAAAATGTATGCATGAGGTAAATATTTATTCATTTGATGCACACAAACACCGACACTATTTGCACACACTGTGAGTGAAAAAAGGGCCCTATACCCGGGTTCATGGGAACATAAGGAGTGGAGGTGAATCTGTGATCATGCTAGGTCTCCGACTTGCTTGATTACAGTGAACCCTCATCTAGAGCTTTTCTCTTTGAAAACTTATTGTTGCTAGTAGTCCCTACTGCTGCAATATGTTCTTCGAAGGGGATGATACCTCTAGAAACCATCAAGAGAGATATGACTACCTTGGGGATTATTACTAAAAGCCTAGTTAGCTCTTCCCCTTATAGGTCCCTTAAATAGAGGCACGGAGCAAACACGTTGCGTGCCATTTTTCACACTGCCATGCATAAGTATCATATACCCTTTTGCTTATATTTGTTTGTGAATATTGTCGTACTATGTACATCCCCGTGTTGTGCCTTTCGCATATGCATCATGCGTGGGTTTCGTCTTTGATCCCCTCACTTTAGCAAACCGACGGAGGGTCCGTGTCGCCTTCTTAAAAAACATACATTGGGTGCCATGCTGCCCAAACGTTGTATCCAAGAAGGAAACAATTTCTCGGGCTCCCGTATTCGTAAATTGCATCTGTGTCATATGCATTTCTTCATGCATTCATCCATTCCACCCATGATAGATGTAGGAGTTTTGTTTCGCACTAGATTTTATTTCACTTTAGTAAAACATGGGATCAAGTCAAAAGCCTTCGCTTAAAAAGAGGTTCTATCAAGTCAAAATCAAGAGCTTAGAGGTCACCAGTTTACGAAAGTTGGGGCAATTAATGGGTCAACTTCAACGGCAAGCCTTCCGCAAAGCCTATTGTAAGATTTGGGACCTAGCTAGGGTAGAAGTCTCCATGGAACTGATTGCATCCCTTTCCCAGTATTATGACCAGCCCTTAAGGTGCTTCACATTTGAGGACTTCCAGCTAGTGCCGACTGTGAAAGAGTTTGAAGAAATCCTGGGATGCCCACTGGGAGGAAGGAAGCCATATCTTTTCTCTGGGTTCTATCCCTCCACGACAAGAGTTGCCAAGGTGGTGAAAATCTCAGCACAAGAGTTGGACCGTGTAAAGCAAAACAGGAATGGGGTAGTCGGAGTACCAAGGAAGTGTTTGGAGGAAAGGGCAAAGGCCTTGGCAAATCAAGGCGAATGGGCTTTCTTTTATTGACATCTTGGCGCTTTTGATCTTTGGAGTTGTCCTCTTTCCGAATATGGAAGGGTTAGTGGACCTAGCAGCGATTGACGCTTTCCTCGCCTTTCATCATGGCAAGGAAAGCCCGGTCGTCGCCATTTTGGCCATGTATGACACGTTCGACCTGGGATGTGAAAAGAGCGGCGCAAGAATTGTTTGTTGTGCACCAACTCTTGGCTAGCATGGAGGGGCGTCTGTTAAATGGTTCCCTCGCTAGAAGGAAGGAAGAATCAGGATTCTATCTTCATGCGAAGGATGTCCCATGAGAGGAGTGCCATCAGACGAAAGCATCACGCCTTTCATCGCACGAGGTTTCAGTGACCACAACGCGAGGGTACTCCAAGGAGTTCGCAAGGCATGGGATGCGGCGTGAAGAAAGGACAGAGAGCTTAGGGGAAGCAGTAATGGGATCATCGGCGGCTATCATAAGTGGCTGAGAGTCCGAACACAAGGACTGGATTGGCTCCCAAATCTAAAGACTGTGAGAGACGATGAGGTTAAAGCTTCGGAAGAAAGTGATGAGGTACAAGCCCTAAAGGCAGAGCTTGAAAGAGCCTGGGTAGTCGAAGAGAAGTTCAAGTCCATAGCCATCAAAGTCTGAAAAGAGTATGATGAACTAAGGGATGTCAATATGGCCACCGATGAAGCCTTGGAATGAGAAACCAAGAAGGCCCGAAAGGAAGAACACGACCAAAGCAAAGTTTTGAGGGGCTTTATAGGGCAGCAATAGTGAGCTCAAGCTCCGAAGAGGTGAAAGGAATCATCACGGGTCAAAGGCATGATCTTGAAGGATGAGCTAAAGGTTTGCCTTAGGTCGAAAAGAAATTTGTCCCAACAGTTAAGCGAGACTGAAGGGAATATGTGGGCCATCATCGATAAGTGCAAAGAGAAGCTAAATCTAGCGGCGACTCACGAGCAAAGGCTAGAGGATGAGTACGCCAAGATATCAGCAGAAAGGGAAGCAAGGGAAAGGGTAATTGATTCATTGCACCAAGAGGCAACAATGTGGACGGACCGATTTGCTCTTACTTTGAACAGGAGTCAAGAACTTCCCCCATTGCTAGCCAAGGCCAAAGCAGTGGCGGACACCTACTCCGCCCCCGAGGAGATCCACGGACTTCTCAGCTATTGTCAGCATATGATAGACTTAATGGACCATATGATTAGAAACCGCTAGGAAGTTTGTATTGTCGCTCAGATCTTGACTAGTTATAACTTTTTGAAAAAAATGAGTTTATCCCACGTTTTTACTCCAAAAATCAGTGTGAATCAAGTCACTCCCACATTTTATCTCTAGCATGCATTGTATGTTGGTCTCGTCCTTTGTCACGGGAAGCCGGAAGGTCCATATCACCTTCTTAATTGTACACATGGGGCACTGCGCCCCCAAATGCGCAAGTAAGAAGAGATAATTTTCTGGGCTCTCGTGTCCGTAAAATGCATTCATATCATGCATCGCATAAGCATCTCTTCATAACATCATAATGAACATATCGTTCCTGCATTTGTCCGTTATCATATTCCAGCCTCACATTTTGCATGAGTCATGGCATCATCATGCATATGCGTTCAACAAACTTTTTGATCTGCAAAATTGCATACCATTTGTTTTCATGTTTGCTCATCCTTGTGTTTTCCTCTACAAAAACAAAAAAGGGGAAGCGTGAAACTTCACACTACATTCTTAGTTGCATGTGTTAGGCACCATGAGCCAACCATGTTGGGATCATAAACCCATTTCTAAAAAAAAAAAAACACACAACAACAAAACAAAATAATTGAACATGGTACCTAATGCATGGTTAACTAGGAAATGGTGTTTCTTCGGGCATCTCAATTTCATAATTACATTTTCCATGCATAGCTTAAAGTATGCCCGAGTCATTCATCCCTATGAGATGTTGTTGAAGTATTGGCGATCAGAATTTCCATTCCTTGGATTATAGGGTTGAACCAAGCTCATGCTTTTATAAAAAGGTTCATCAAGTCAAAATATGGAAGTAACTGTCTTGCAAAATTGGGGCAAAAGATGAATCGAGTCACATCACTGCTTCGTCTACTGCCAAACATATTTAGGATTGTTGATGTCCTTGTTACTTCCAGTTTCACCTTGACAAAGATGTCATGGACCATGTTGAAAATCTAAATTGATTCAACCCCATATCCTGCGTAAAAATTCGCAATCTTCAACTGTACATCATTCGCATACATCCATGCTTTTCATTGGTTGCATTGCTCATTGCATTCTTTCCTTGAAAAATAAAATAAAATGAACTTAATCATTGTTATCAAAAAAAAAAAAACATGCTTTACGGCGTCCTCACCGAACTTGTGCTAGAGCTAGAGTAATGGGTGAAGTAGAGGAGATACAAGAGAAGATGAAGGCCGACATGGAGGCCATTAAAGAGAAAATGGCCACAATGATGGAGGCCATGATGAGCGTGAAGAAGATAATGGAAGCCAATGCGGTTGCAATTGCCGCTACTAGCGCTGTCGCTAAGGTGAACCCGATGCTCCCATCTGGCCTCAAGCAAATGAATCATCCAACTTCAAATATGGTAGGCAAAGATTTGGGAAGTACGGACGACCCCATGATGTGCAAATTCAAAACGAGCACGCCTTCCCATCATATGGCTTGCCTCCCAACTATACACCACCCAATGTGGCATACACTCTCAATGAAAATCTCAATAACTCCACTCCGATACTCATTGAGAACCAATAACCTCAATCTGATCAGGCACATATCTCTCAAACCATGGGGGAGACACATGAAATTCCCCACCACAATCTAGCCGACTTTGAGCCTTGCCTCGGATATGCCACTGAAGGGCAAGCAGTTGGTGGCATACCCCGGCAAAACACTTTGGAGGGCCCTCAATATCATCCACAACCACAACCCTCACGTTCCACAGCGGTTAAAAACCCTCATGACTATGGCAGGAATGGGAAAGTTGGATCATCTAGAGGAAAGGCTCAGGGCCATTGAAGGAGGTGAAGATTATGCCTTTGCTAACCTAAAAGAGTTGTTCCTAGTACCCAATATCATCACCCCTCCCAAATTCAAGGTGCTGGACTTTGACAAGTACAAGGGGACTACTTGTCCCAAGAACCATCTAAAGATGTATTGTCAGAAGATGGGGGAATACGCAAAAGATGAGGAATTGTTGATACATTCCTTCCATGAAAGTCTTACTGGGGTAGCTGTTACCTGGTACACTAACTTGGAACCTTCCCGAGTCCATTCTTGGAAGGACCTAATGGTTGCCTTTGTTAGGAAGTATTAGTACAATTTTGATATGGTTCTGGATAGGATGCAACTACAGAACATTTGCAAAAAGGGGGACGGATCTTTCAAAGAACACGCCCAAAAGGTGGAGGGATCTGGCGGCCCAAGTGGTACCCCCAATGATGGAAAGGGAGACGATAATCGTGATGGTAGACACATTATCGATACTCTACTATGAAAAGATGGTGGGCTACGCACCCTCAAAGCTTTGCGGATTTGGTCTTCGCCAGTGAAAGGATCGAAGTGGATCTGAAAAGAGGCAAATTTAATCATCCTGCTTAGACGAATGAGAAAACTGGGGCAAATAAAGAGGGTGAGGATGAGGGAGAAACCCATGCTGTGACTGCCATTCCTATACGGCCAAGTTTCCCACCAAACCCAACAATGTCATTACTCAGTCAATAACAAACCACCTCCTTACCCACCACCCAGTTATCCACAAAGGCCATCCCTAAATCAACCACAAAGCCTGTCTACCGCACTTCCAATGACGAAGACCACCTTTAGCACAAACCAAAAAAAACACCAACCAAGAAATGAATTTTGCAGCGAAAAGCCTGTAGGATTCACCCCAAATTCCGGTGTCATATGCTAACTTGCTCCCATATCTACTTGATAACGCAATGGTAGCCATAACCCCTGCTAGGTTCCCTCAAACCCCCATTTTTCTGAGGATATGACTCGAACGCAACATGTGCATATCGTGGGGGAGCCCTGGGGCATTCCATTGAGCACTGTATGACCCTCAGGCGTAAGGTGCAAGGTCTAATTGATGCGGGCTGGCTGAAATTTGAGAAGAATCGCGTGTAAATCCTGACATTGACAAGAGATGCCACACATGGGGCAATTTTGAAAACTGTTGTTAGATGTCTCTAATGACTCATCAGGATTTTCAAGTGCAAGCCATTGGTCAGTTTGCTCAAGCGACCTGTGCTCCTGAGTTTGGACTTCCAAGACCGTTCAATCAGAGATTACTCGTCTTGCACGTTGGTGGGGTTGCCGTAAAACAATGAGTAAAGTTCAAAACAAATAAGTTTCAAAATAAAAAAATAAGTTTCAAAATAAAAAAAAAATAAAAAGGCATTTGATTGACTGTGTTTTCAAGTAAAAATATAGACGTTCATGTGACTTCATTTTATCATTCCAGAAAGTTTGTCTTCTTAGAGAAGCGAGTTGTCAAGAATAGGATGTTGGACAAATGGCCTCAGTTACCTTAAGAAAAAGGGGGGTTGAATTAAGATGCAAAGACTATTCCCCAATTGAACTATCACTCTTTCTTTTTGGATTAACAATGCACCCTTAACATGAATTACTCAAAAGACAAATCAAAATAAACTTCTTTAAAGCAAAAGATAAATAGCAATAAAAGAAGTTTAAAGGAAGAGAGGAATGCAAACTTGATTTATACTGGTTCGGCCACTTCCCGCGCCTACGTCCAGTCCTTAAGAAACCCACTTGAGATTTTCCACTCTCTTTGTAAAACTCCTTTTACAAAGTCTGAACCACACAGGGACAACCCTTCCCTTGTGTTCAAGAATCCTCTACAATAAGAGACTCTCAGTCTCTTAATCCCTTTTCAGAAGTAAGAAGAAGAGAAGAAGAATTCTCTCTTAAAAGGGATAGATTGTACAATGAAGACCAATCAAAATTCCTTATTGAATATGCAAGTGGTTGACCAAGGAATCTTTTTGAGAGGATAAGACAGTTCAGTTCAGAAAAACTGTTAATCTTTTGAGAGGATAAACTTTGTGGGCAATGAAAACTCTCTTTAAATTCGTGTTTCCAAGTCACCTTTGATGGCCATTCATAAACCATTTGAATAGATGTGACTCTTGGAAATTATTTTCTGAAAATCTCCTCTGGTAATCGATTACAAGACTTGTGTAATAGATCACAGGCTTTAAAATTTGAATAAATTGCTGGTAATCAATTACCATCCATGTGTAATCGATTACACATTATAAATTTTGAATTCAAATTTCTAGTGACTATTATAAACATTTTCAGCTGCTGGTAATCGATTACCGGAGAGCAAATCTCAATTTGAAATGATAGAATTCTTTGGTCAAACCTTTTGTTTTTTCAATTTGGAAACTTCTTCCAAAAGATTCTAGAAATCAACTTGATCATATATCTTGACTTTCTTGGATTCTTGTCTTGAATAAAACTTAGAAGCATTTGATCCTTTAGCATCATCAAGACATCAAAACATCTTGCTTCTACATAGGAGTCATTTGACTTAATCCATCAACTGAAAGATCCTTCAACTATTTCTCGTCCTTGGAAAATTCTTTTTGCAAGAATCAACTGCTTCTTTCATTCTTCCTCACTACGAGGTCGTGAAAACAAGACAACACTTGGTACCTCTAAGCCCTACACTGGGGCAACGAAAGGCACCATGCAAAAACCTCAAGCGAACCTAGGGGCAGATTAGAAGTTCTCACCCAATAGGTTCCCTCCTACAAGGTCATGACGAAAGGCAACGATTGGTACCTCAAAGCCTTACACTGGGGCAATGAGGGGCACCGTGCATGAGCCTCAAGTTAACATAGGGGCCGATCAAAAGTTCTCACCCATCGATGTTTTCAACAAAAAAAGTGGGGACAAACCCTAGGATTTCGATGGATTGATTAAACATCAAATGGCTCCATTGCCGTCACTCCAAAATGGTCAAGTGACTAAATCAAAAAGAACATACACTCTGAGGGAGTTCCCGGAGAGATTTGCAAAAGATAGGATAAGGTCGCATGAATTATCACCTCTTTCAAAAGGACAGTCAATCTATGTTTTCCAAAAAAAATCAAATCAAAATCAAAATCACAAAATAGGGAAAGAATGTCATGAACATTGTACAACTTTCCATTACATTGCATTGTTTCATATGAAGTCCGCATTTACCAAATTTCACGACAAAGGTTGCATGCATCTGCATCCCTAAAAATCATGTTAACTGCATAGATTTCCTACATCTAATGTCCAAATCTTGTGGATTTGGGATGACCGGCCCTCTCGATGAGTCGATCTCTTGCTTTCTCATAAGGGTGGACCCTTGGGTGCTTGTACCTATCACTTTTAGAGGACTACACATCCTCGCCAACAGAGGGCTGCACGCCCTCACCTTCAGAGGACTACATGTCCTCGCCTTGAGAGGACTACACGCCCTCACCTTGGGTACTAGTTACCCTCACCGTTGAGAGGACTACACGTCCTCACCATCAGAGGGCTGCACGCCCTCACCTCCAGAGGACTACATGTCCTCGCCTTGAGAGGGCTACACGCCCTCACCTTGGGTACTAGTTACCCTCACCGTCAGAGGACTACACGTCCTCGCCTTGAGAGGACTACACGTCCTCACCATCAGAGGGTTGCACGCCCTCACCTCCAGAGGACTACATGTCCTCGCCTTGAGAGGGCTACACGTCCTCACCTTGGGTACTAGTTACCCTCACCGTCAGAGGGCTACACGCCCTCACCTTGAAAGGACTACACGTCCTTGCCAGCAGAGGGCTGCACGCCCTCACCTCCAGAGGACTACACCTCCTCGCCTTGAGAGGGCTGCACGCCCTCACCTTTAGAGGGCTACGTGTCCTCATTTTCAGTGTGCTCGACATCCACACCTTAAAAGAATTTAAGGTCCTCTGCCCTTAAATGCTTAACCGAGACTTGCACTTCTGGTTAAGGGGCCAGTAGTTTCCTTTTAACGGTTCCTGGGCCACCCCCTGATATTGGAGGAGGGCCAACTGTGCGAGCACAACCAGAGAGGGAGGCTATCACACAGTTACTATGCATACCGGGGCAAGATTTCACCCGTGCCGCTGCCAAGAGACGAGTGCGGATCATGCGCACCAACATGACCACTCTTACACAGATATAGATGACATTGCTACTTAGCAACATTCTGCCCAGCGACCGCAACGCCAATCTCCCCCTACAAAAGTATCAGTTGGTCTGTGTCGTCCCGACATGGGTAAGTATGCATATAGTTCAACTGATTTCTGATACCATCTATTGTTTGCAGGGATCGCACCCACAAGACACCCAGTGGACCCGGAAAAGTCCAACAGGGCCCTGGGGTTTCCAGCTCTGGTTACGGGCCTCTATCAGTCCTATAGGGTGCCCGTACCCCCCCGGCAAGGTTATGTCATCATAGGTAAGTATGCACATCGCTCAACTGATTTCTGATTTCATCTATTGTTTGCAGGGATCGCGCCTGCAAGACACCCAGTGGACCCGAAGAAGTCCAACAGGGTCTTGGAGTTGTCAAGCTCTAATTACGGGTCTCTGTCAGTTCTACGGAGTACCTGTAACCTCCAGCAAGGGCATCAGGCCCCCTACTAATCGAGCTTTCATCAAGAAGTACTGCGTCCCCAGGCAGGCGCAGGGCGAAACACCACAGCAGCATTGGGATGGCCGGTAGCGGGCAATAGACACACCGCCACCACCTCTAAAGTTCACCTCAGCTCATCCATAAAAAGGTTAGAGTGTTGCCTACGACACATGGCCGACCAATAGGCAACCAAGTCCAAAGCCAAAGGTAAGCAAAGTACTAGGTCAGTGACCGACAAGTCATAAGGCGTCCAGCTCAAGACGTTAAAGAAGCGCTACTAGGAGGCAACCTAGTACCTTTTAAATTTCTGCCTGCTATTTGATCACTTTTTATAGTAGGACGCACCTAGTTGCTCATGATCCTGGGAATTTAAATAAAACAAGCGCAAGCTCGGAAGGTAGTCATACCTTACAAAACATATATATGTATGTTTAGGTAGTGAAAATACCTTAGATATGCATGTATGTAAACAAAAAACACTTCACAAAATATATATATGTATGTTTAGGTAGAAAGATACCTTAGATATGCATGTATGTAAACAAAAAATACTTCACAAAATATATATGTATGTTTAGGTAGAAAGATACCTTGGATATGCATGTATATAGCAAAAATACCTTACAAAACATATATATGTATGTTTAGGTAGCAAGATACCTTGGATATGCATGTATATAGCAAAATACCTCATGAAAAAAAAAAAAGAGAAGAAAAAAAAAACAAACAAGAAAAAGAAATAAACAAATAAAAAAAAAAGAAAAAAAAGAGAGAAAAAAGAAAAATAAGTTGTCTAGCTGAAAAATCAACATGCTTTTGAAAAGAGATGACTTCCAACTTTTCTTTGAAGAAAAATTCGCTAATCATAGCTAGTTTTTGGAAAAAAAACGTGTCTACACCTGAAGGGTGAATGCTGTGAAATTTCCCCGGACGCCCGAAATGGACCCGGATGAATGCACAAATTGATAAAAGAACATATTTTGGAAACATTGGGTTGATTTAAAATAGAGGAAATGAATCCTGAGCCCTAGCATCACATGACCATAAAAGTTTGACACTTGAGTGTCCACATAGGTGCATGCATGACCAGTTTTGCATAAAGTTTCCAAATCATCATTTTTGCATTTGTGTCATGGAAATAGTGTGGGGCATCCCTTTTATCCTTGAACCAAACCAAACCCCGACATGTATCATGTCTAGCCATTCTACAAACCTTGAGCCAAAATCCTGACTCACCATAAACCTTGACCTAGGGTGAGAATGTCAATCCTTACCCTCGGAAGCAAAAAAGAAAAGAAGGAAAATTTCCAATCAAAGAGAAAGCAAAAAAGAAAAGAAAGGAAATTCCCAATCAAAGAGTGGGAGAAAGCAAAAAGAAAAGAAAGAAAATTCCCAATCAAAGAATGGGAGAAAGTAAAAAAGAAGAAGAAGAAGAAGAAGAAGAAGAAGAAGAAGAAGAAGGAAAGAAAGCCCCTGATCGGGGATTGAAGGAAAAACAGAAGAAATATGCAGAGAGGTCTTTGGACCGGACAATATCTGAACAATACAGAATTGTCACCAAATGAACGAAAAAAGAAGGAAAGGGAACCACGACCTAAAATAGTCTTCTCCCTTTGATTACCAACCAAAATCCCGTGCGCTAGCGACTTTTTTTCTTGCTCCGCACTAAACAGAAAAAGCCAGAAAAATCAAAAGCCAAAAACACACAAAAGCCGAAAAAAAAACCACCAAAAGAACCCATTCCCAAGGGAAGCCCTATTGATCCATGATCACGCATGTAATTTTTGATTTGATAGGAGATAATTTGCAAAGTCAAGTCATGACATATCTATGGTCCGGAATTAGGATGAAACACTTACCTGTGCGAGATTGATACACTTTGAGTGGATTTCTTCTATTTTTGTCGAACCCAGTGTTTCCTCTAAATGGTCATTTAGAAACGAAATGCTAACATCCAAAATCTCATTTATGGTTATAGGGGATCCCATCAGCAGACTCTCCTTCCCTGGTAGACGCATTGTTTGTCACTAAAAAAAAAAGGCATATGCTGCTCTAAACAGTTGGAATATTTGTCTCTTTGCTAAAGCATGTTTGCATTTTAGTGGAGAAAACACCGAGACTTTTTCAAGTCTCACAAGTTATCCAGAACTACGTAGGTCTGAGTTCCTCATTGGAGGATACGTAGGAGCAAGAGCCTCGCTTTTGTCGACCACACCACCTTTTGTTGCCATGACTCAAAGAGCTGGTAGCCCGCGGAGACACCTTACGGTTATCCGCACCTCGTCATTCAGTGACCCCAAGTGTGATTCACGAGCAGAGACCAATATGGTCATCTGCGCCCTTTCCGGAGATGTCAGCATTTTCCGATGGAGACTTTTCAAGTCTCACAAGTTATCAAGAACTACGTAGGTCTGAATTCCTCATTGGAGGATACGTAGGAGCAAGAGCCTTGCTTTTGTCGGCCGCCCCATAATCTTTGTCATACTGACCCTGAGGTCATGTGACATGCACCCTTGTATCATCCAGAGGCGGCGGGCCCGATGATACGCGGAGATACCTTACGGTTATCCGCACCCTTTTGTCATCCAGAGGCGGCGGGCCCGATGACAAGCAGAGACCAAGTTTGGTCATTCTGCACCCTTGTATCATCCAGAGGCGGCGGGCCCGATGATACGCGGAGATACCTTACGGTTATCCGCACCCTTTTGTCATCCAGAGGCGGCGGGCCCGATGACAAGCAGAGACCAAATTTGGTCATTCTGCACCCTTGTATCATCCAGAGGCGGCGGGCCCGATGATACGCGGAAATACCCGAGTGGTTATCCGTATAAACATTCTTTTGCTATCTGTAAGACAGAACGCTTGATAGCATGCAGAGGCTGACATAGTCTTCTGCACCTTTTGTTCCTCCGGGAACAACAAGTCATTTACATGTGGAAATTTCATGGTCACCCGCGACTCTCGTCAACCGAGAGGAGCGAAATTAGTGTCATACACTAATTTTCGTCCGGGTACCTTTGCTTGATGACATGCGACCTTTCTTTGGTCCTTGTGAGGTGCTTGGCACCCATCGTTAGGCAATTTGTGAAAATCCGGGAACGACAAGTCATGGTCACCCGCGACTCTCGTCAACCGAGAGGAGCGAAATTAGTGTCATACACTAATTTTCGTCCGGGTACCTTTGCTTGATGACATGCGACCTTTCTTTGGTCCTTGTGAGGTGCTTGGCACCCATCATTAGGCAATTTGTGAAAATCCAGGAACAACAAGTCATTTGCATGTGGAGATTTTATGGTCACCCGCGACTCTCGTCAAATCGAGAGGAACGAAATTAGTATCTTATCTTTACTTTCCTTTTATCTCCAATAAAAGACAAGTAAAGAGGGGCAACTGTCATACCCTAATTTCGTCCGGGGACCTTTGCTTAATGACATGCGACCTTTCTTTGGTCCTTGTGAGGTGCTTGGCATCCATCATTGGGCAATTTGTGAAATTCCAGGACATGCCGAAAAACCAAAAAATATATTGATGCACAATCCGTAAGTTTCCGTGACACACCGGAAATCAAATGGAAGCATCGTTGCATAATTGAGTGAGGTTCCGTAACATTCCGTAAGTCAAAAGGGGGATGATTATGTAATCCGCAAGGTTCCGTAACATTACGGAAAGAAAACAAGTATCGTTACGAGATTCGTAAGTTTCCGTAACTTTACGAAAAAAGAATCACCAAAAAAGGTAAGGGGGTGAACTTATCAAGATAGGGGTGTAAATAGCAATTCAAATCTAGGCCCTTCTAGAACATTTTGGAAGTTGGGTTGCTTAAGGAGGAAGCAACTGGGCGGCAAGCTCCTCCACGTTTTTGAAAAATGGTTTTCGGGGCTTCCGCGGCTTCCGTAATACTTCCGTAAAATTTCCGAAAACCTTGGGTAAGCATATTCCACTTAACATTGGTAAAAGGGAAAAGAAAAAAGATGAAAATCAAATTCGAAAACAGTTCCGTAAGGCTTCCGTAACTTTTCCGTAAAATACGAAAAGGGGGGTGAACTTAGTAATTCGGGTGCGCTTAGAAATCTTCTTCATTAAGTCTTTGGGCGGCAAGCACCTCCTTTTTTTTCTATAAATAGGGGAGGGGGGAGCTGTTTCAAAAGGTTCAAGACCCCTTTGGCTATGCATTTCGGCTATTTTGGGCAAAAACACGTTTTCGTGAAGAAAAATCAAGTCGAAGTACTTCCGTAACGCTTCCGTAAGCGATTCTGTGGAAATTCTTCATCGTTCTTCACCGTTCTTCATCCGTTCTTCGTTCGTTCTTCGTTCTTCAACGGGTAAGTTTTCGAATTCGAGACTTTCAATTCATTTCTTGTTTTGTGTACTTTCACATTAATTTCGTTTACTTTCAATTTTCTTTTCTTCCGTTTTTAACGTGCTTTAACCATTTATTTAAGCCGTTTTCTCGTCTAATAAATGATAAAATGAATTTCAATCGATCATTTGTGTTGTAATCTCGTTTAATCACTGTTAAAACGAAATCTAACTGATCGTTCACGCTATAACCTCGGTTAAACCAAAAAAAGTAAAATAATAATAAAATAATCAAAATATCTTTGAATAAAATAATAAAAAAAATCAATCGGACGTTTTTCTTTGGAAGTTTCCTTGAATGAATTGATTAATAACCAAAGTGAAACTAAGACTAAAATCAACTCACAAATCAAGTTTTTTTTCCGAAAAATCACTAAAAACCGTTTTAAGGTCCAACGCCTTAAACGGTCCTCTTTGCTTTTATCGATTAACATGGACCGTTCAAAAGCATAAAATCAACATGTGACTTTACCGCTTTTGCAAGAACTACGTAGGTCTGATTTCCTCATCGCAATTGAGGATACGTAGGAGCAAACGCCCCGCTTTTGTCGACCACCCCAAGAGATCGTTAATGGTCCAAATGCCTTAACGTTTCTCTCCTTTCAAAATCAAAAGACCGTTTAATGGTCCAACACCTTAAATGACCTTTTGTTCAAATAAAAAACATATTTTGCAAAAAAGACAAAAAAACAAACTTAAACCAAACACTTTGTTCCGAAAGAACTACGTAGGTCTGATTTTCTCATCCCAAATTGAGGAATACGTAGGAGCAAAGGGAAACACCCTTGTCGACCACAAAAAAGAAAAAATATAAAAAGGGTATAAAGGATATAAGGACATAAAAGGGAACGTAAAAATCAAAGTCATGTTTGCACATTCGATTAAAGGCTGCCGTCCCTTGGGGCGGACGTGTGGGGTGCCAATACCTTCCCCGTGCGTAAATACAACTCCCGAACCTTTCACTTAAAAGTTCGTAGATCGCGTCTTTTCCGGTTTTTCCGACGTTTTCCTCAAATAAACGTTGGTGGCGACTCCGCGCGTATTCCTTTCGTGGAACATGCATCCCGCGAGTCACGCGTCGCCCTCCCGCCGAAGGGTAGGTTGCGACAACATCTTTTAGTAAAATAAAGCGGAAAATCAATCGGACGTTTTCTCTTTGGGATTTCTCATTCTTAATCGAATTGATTAATAACTAAAGTGAAACTAAAGGCTAAAATCAATTCGCCTAGTCAAGCTCGTCCACAAAAATAGGCTTTTGAAGTTTGTCATCTCAATTTCTCACTAAGTAAAATGGATCATTTTTAAGGTCCAACGCCTTAAAATGATCACCACTTAAGTAAAAAAGAATCACTTGATAAAAAAGAACTACGTAGGTCTGATTTTCTCATCCCAAATTGAGGAATACGTAGGAGCAAAGGGAAACACCCTTGTCGACCACAAAAAGAGAAAATATAAAAAGGGTATAAAGGAGATAGAGACATAAAAAGGGAACATAAAAAATCAAAGTCATGTTTGCACATTCGATTAAAGGCTGCCGTCCCTTGGGGCGGACGTGTGGGGTGCTAATACCTTCCCCGTACGTAAATACAACTCCCGAACCTTTCACTTAAAAGTTCGTAGATCGCGTCTTTTCCGGTTTTTCCGACGTTTTCCTCAAATAAACGTTGGTGGCGACTCCGCGCGTATTCCTTTCGTGGAACACGCATCCCGCGAGTCACGCGTCGCCCTCCCGCCGAAGGGTAGGTTGCGACAGTTGGCGACTCCACTGGGGACTGTTTTTAGAGAGTTAGGCCATTTAATTTTGTGCAATGTTTTACCGTGACTTACCCCTTTGTTGGTTTCCTTTCATTATGTTCTTGTGTATATAAACTCTTTGTTGCTTTTAGTGCGTTTTAAATGTATGCATGAAGTAAATATTTATTCATTTGATGCACACAAACACCAACACTATTTGCACACACTGTGAGTGAAAAAAGGGCCCTATACCCGGGTTCATGGGAGCATAAGGAGTGGAGGTGAATCTGTGATCATGCTAGGTCTCCGACTTGCTTGATTACAGTGAACCCTCATCTAGAGCTTTTCTCTTTGGAAACCTATTGTTGCTAGTAGTCCCTACTGCTACAATATGTTCTTCAAAGGGGATGATACCTCTAGAAACCATCAAGAGAGATATAACTACCTTGGGGATTATTGCTAAAAGCCTAGTTAGTTCTCTCCCTTATAGGTCCCTTAAATAGGGGCACGAAGCAAACACGCTGCGTGCCATTTTTCACACTGCCATGCATGAGTATCATATACCCTTTTGCTTATGTTCGGTAAATATTGTCATACTGTGCACATTCCCGCATTGTGTCTTTTACATAGGCATTGCATATGGGTTCTGTCTTGATCCCTACTGTAAACAAACCAACGGAGGGTCCGTGTCGCCTTCTGAAAAACGGGCGTTGGGGCATTTCGCTACCCCTAGACGTCGTATCTAAGAAGGGGACAAATTCCCCGGACCCCCCGCATTCCTAGATTGCATCTGTGTCATATGCATTCCATCATGCATTCATCCATCCCACCCATGAGATATCGGAGTTTTGATTTGCACCAGCTTTTGTCTCACTTTAGTAAGCATGGGAACAAATCAAACCGGCAAGAGGTTCTACCAAGTCAAGGTCAAAAGCCTAGATACCACCAGCATCAAGGAATTAGGGCGGTTGATGGAACCCCTCCAAATGCAAGCCTTCCGCAAGACTTACGGAAAGATCTTAGAGTTGACCATAGCAGAGGTGTCCATAGAAGCCATTGCATCACTTACCCAATACTACAACCAGCCTTTGAGATGCTTCACATTCGGGGACTTCCAATTAGTACCGACCATTGAAGAATTTGAGGAAATTCTAGGATGTCCTCTCGGGGGAAGAAAACCATATCTTTCCTCCGGATGTCTCCCCTCTTTGAGCAGAATTGCAACTGTGGTCAAGGATTCAGCAAGAGGTTTGGACCGCATAAAACAGACTCGGAACGGCATAGCGGGCCTACCACAGAAGTACCTAGAAGACAAGGCGAGGGGTATGGCCAATCAAGGAGACTGGGTCACGTTTATGGATGTGTTAGCTTTGCTAATTTTTGGGGTCGTCCTCTTTCCAAACGTGGATGGTTTGGTAGACCTAGCAGCAATCGACGCTTTCCTTGCCTACCACCATAGCAAGGAGAGTCCGGTGGTAGCTGTCTTGGCAGATCTATTTGACACATTTGACCGAAGGTGCGAAAAGAGTAGCGCACGGATCATCTGTTGCTTACCCACCCTCTGTGTTTGGTTGGTTTCCCATTTGTTCCAACAAGACACAAGACATCCATGTCCGCTCCTGAGCCATCGCTCGTGTACTGAAAAAAGGAGAATAGATTGGGACCGGCTCTTGGCCGGGATAGGAGGTAGAACAATCAGTTGGTTCCCCCGATGGAAGGAAGGAAAAGAAGGAGTCCTTTTCTCATGTGGAAGATACCCAAACATTCCGCTGGTAGGAACGAGGGGTTGTATTAATTACAATCCCACGCTCGCTATAAGACAACTAGGGTACCCCATGAGGGGAGCACCGACGGAAGAAAGCATGTCTCCTTTCCTTGTGAGGGATCTCGGCGCACAAAATTCCAAGACTATACAAAGAATCCATAAGGCATGGGAAACCCCGTTAAGGAAAGATCAAGAGCTTAGAGGCATTCGTAATGGCATCATTGGTGGGTACCACGAATGGCTGAAAGTTCGCATACGAGGTTTAGATTGGCTCGCCAAGTTAAAAGTCGTCAGCGAAGAGAATTTTGAAGCACCGGAAGAGGACGAAGAAGTCCAAGCTCTCAAAAGCGAGTTAGGAAAGGCAAAACTCGCCAAGGAGAAGTTCAAGTTGGCTGCTACACACGTTCGGAAGGAGTGTGCCGGGTTACGGGAAGAGAATGCAATTACCGCAAGAGCCCTTGAACAAGAGACCAAGAGGGCTCGCAAGGAAGAGTATGGCCGGAACAAATTTCGCGGAGCTCTATGGGGTAGCAATAATGAACTCAAGTTGCGAAGGGAAGAAAGGGACCAGTCGCGAGCACATAGCATGGTTCTGAAAGAGGAGTTGATTGCTTGTTCAAGGTCCAAAAGAAGCTTGTCTCAGCGTTTATGCGAGACAGAGACCAACATGTTAGCTATCATCGCCAAGTACCAAGAAGAGTTGGGTCTAGCCACGGCCCACGAGCATAGAATCGCGGATGAGTATGCCCAAGTATATGCGGAAAAAGAGGCTAGAGGAAGGGTGATCGACTCTTTACACCAAGAGGCAACCATGTGGATGGATCGGTTTGCTCTTACCTTGAACGGGAGTCAAGAACTTCCCCGATTGTTAGCCAAGGCCAAGGCGATGGCAGACACCTACTCCGCCCCCGAAGAGATTCATGGGCTTCTCGGCTATTGTCAGCATATGATAGACTTAATGGCCCACATAATTAGAAATCGTTAGGAAACTTGTATGGTCTCTCAGACCTTGACTAGATATGACTTCCTTTTTGAAATAAAATGAGTTGGTCCCATGTTTCTGCTCCAAAAAGCTTGTGCAAATCAAATCACTCCTACATCTCATCTCTAGCATGCATTTTCTTTCTTTACCCACTCCTCACGTTTGGTTTTTTAGGGAAAAACACCATAACTAAACGCGCCGCAAGGGATCCCTATCGCACCAGATCCAAATCTAGAACGATGGGTGATCAAGAGGAGACGCAGGAACAGATGAAAGCCGACATGTCGGCTCTGAAAGAACAAATGGCCTCCATGATGGAGGCCATGTTAGGTATGAAGCAGCTCATGGAGAAGAACGCGGCCACTGCCGCCGCTGTCAGTTCGGCTGCCGAAGCAGACCCGACTCTCTTGGCAACTACGCACCATCCTCCCTCAAACATAGTAGGACGAGGAAGGGACACACTGGGGCACGATGGCAGCCCTCACCTGGGATACAACCGAGCGGCTTACCCTTATGGATTGCCGCCCAACTATTCACCACCCATCTTGCAAGAAGATGCGGGCCACATTGCTTCTCCCGTCCATGAAAAAGAGCCTCCTCAGCAGCCCGACGAAGTCCATAAAGACCCTCAAGATTATGCTCGGAGGGATGTCGAGTTTTATCCCCCGATCCCCGAAGGGCCGGCACCAGGCACGTTGCCTCAACCCAACATCGCAGCATCGCCAATAGTTTTGTCTATGGAAGGGCCGCCCCCGGCAACTGAAGAAAGGAGGAAGCTCGATCTCCTTGAGGAAAGATTGAGGGCTGTGGAAGGATTTGGGGACTATCCGTTTGCAGACATGACGGATCTTTGCTTAGTACCCGATGTTGTTATTCCCCCGAAGTTCAAAGTGCCGGACTTCGACAAGTATAAAGGGACGACTTGTCCCAAAAACCATCTCAAAATGTACTGCCGTAAGATGGGCGCCCATTCTAAAGATGAAAAGCTGTTGATACACTTCTTTCAGGATAGCTTGGCCGGAGCTGCGGTAGTGTGGTACACTAATTTGGAAGCTTCCCGTATCAGTACTTGGAAGGATCTTATTACCGCCTTCCTAAGGCAGTATCAGTACAATTCTGATATGGCTCCTGACCGTACTCAACTGCAGAATATGTTCAAGAAAGAGGGTGAAACCTTTAAAGAATATGCGCAGCGATGGAGGGATTTGGCGGCACAAGTAGCTCCTCCCATGGTTGAGAGAGAGATGATCACCATGATGGTAGACACTCTGCCAGTGTTCTACTATGAGAAGCTAGTGGGTTACATGTCGTCCAGCTTTGCGGATCTGGTGTTTGCCGGGGAAAGAATCGAGGTTGGATTGAAGAGAGGAAAGTTTGATTACGTTTCCTCCACAAACGTGAATGCCAAAAGAATCGGGGCGACAGGGGCAAAAAGGAAAGAAGGAGATGCCCATGCCGTCTCTTCAACACCCGCGTGGGTCAAACCCCAACAAACACCTCATGGTACCCATCAGTACGCGCAACATCACCCAAGCTTCTCGGCTCATGCGGGGAACGCCTCTAGTTCAACACCCGTGCAGCCTAAGGCACCCACCCAGAGGGCAGCTCCCCAAGTTCCAACTCCGAACACGACTCGACCGGCCGGTAATTCCAACACGACAAGGAACTTCCCTCCGAGGCCATTGCCGGAATTCACCCCGCTCCCAATGACGTACGAAGATCTTCTACCATCCCTCATCGCCAATCATTTGGCCGTGGTAACTCCCGGAAGGGTCCTCGAACCCCCTTTCCCGAAGTGGTATGACCCTAATGCAACTTGCAAGTACCATGGGGGTGTCCCGGGGCATTCCGTCGAAAAATGCTTGGCCCTTAAATACAAGGTCCAACATTTAATGGATGCCAGATGGCTGACTTTCCAAGAGGATCGGCCCAATGTGAGGACCAACCCGCTCGCCAATCATGGAGGGGGAGCAGTTAATGCAGTTGAATCCGATAGGCCCCACAGGTCTAAACCTTTAAGAGATGTGGCAACCCCTAGGAGGTTTATCTTTGAGGCCCTACAAAAGGGAGGTGTAATTCCCCATAGTGGGTGTAAGGAGGATTCCAGTCTGCTACATTCCGGCGAGATGCATGACATGGAGACGTGTTTGGAAGTAGAGGAATTGTTACAGCGGATGATAGACCAAGGTCGACTAGAAGTCGGCATTGAAGGAAAAGAAGAGCAGCATATATGCATGCAATCTACGGAGGGGAGCGGTGTTGCGAAGCCCAAACCCTTGGTGATATACTTCACTAAAAGTGCAGCCTCGCAAAAGCTCGGGCACCCCTTAATGGCCAAACCTGTTCCTTTCCCGTATCAAAATAGTCACGCGGTCCCGTGGAGATATACACCTCCGGGGAAGAAGGAAGAAGAAGTCACTGACGTCAGCTCGTTGTCAGCTAAAGTAACAAATATCACGGGGCTGAGTGGTGTGACCCGTAGTGGTCGTGTGTTCGCACCTCCGGACCTACCAGTCCAACCCGCCGACGTCAAAGGAAAAGGAAAAGTGGTGGAGGAACAAGATGGCGAAGCACCCCACGCTTCGAATAAAGATATTCCAGCAAAGGGGCCCCCAGAGAAAAAGGATGGTAGAAAGGAGGTTTCGCTAGAGGAAGCCAGCGAGTTCCTTCGCATAATTCAGCAGAGCGAATTCAAGGTTATCGAACAGCTCAACAAAACCCCGGCTAGGGTCTCGCTGCTGGAGTTACTTATGAGCTCCGAGCCTCATCGGGCTCTGCTAGTAAAAGTGCTGAACGAGGCTCACGTGGCCCAAGATATCTCGGTAGAAGGTTTCGGAGGGCTGGTCAACAATATCACTGCCAACAACTATCTTGCCTTCGCCGAAGAAGAAATCCCCGCCGAGGGGAGAGGGCATAATAAGGCTTTACACGTGTCAGTCAAGTGTATGGACCATATCGTAGCCAAGGTACTCATCGATAATGGTTCCAGTTTAAACGTGATGCCTAAGAGCACTTTGGAGAAGTTACCATTCAATGTTTCCCACTTAAAACCAAGTTCAATGGTGGTTCGGGCCTTCGACGGCACTCGCCGAGAGGTTAGGGGAGAGATCGATCTCCCAGTACAAATAGGCCCTCACACCTGTCAAGTCACCTTCCAAATAATGGATATTAACCCCCCCTACAGCTGCCTGTTGGGGCGCCCGTGGATCCACTCAGTGGGAGTCGTGCCGTCTACACTCCACCAAAAGCTGAAATTCGTAGTGGAGGGGCACTTGGTCATCGTGTCAGGCGAGGAAGATATCTTGGTAAGCTGCCCATCCTCCATGCCTTATGTGGAAGCCGCAGAAGAATCGTTAGAAACTGCTTTCCAGTCTTTTGAGGTGGTCAGCATTTCCTCCGTGGACTCCCTCTTTGGGCAACCTTGTCTGTCCGATGCAGCGGTAATGATGGCCCGAGTTATGTTGGGGAACGGTTTTGAACCCGGGATGGGTTTAGGAAAAAACAACGGCGGCATAACTAGCCTGATAAATACTCAAGGAAATCGTGGGAAGTATGGTTTAGGCTATAAGCCCACTCAGGCAGACATGAAAAGAAGCATTGCGGGAAGGAAGAACAATGGTCAAAGTTCGCGTTGGAGACAAGAAGGTGAAGGAAGCCCGCCCTGCCACATAAGTAGAAGCTTTATAAGTGCGGGTTCGGGAGACAAAGGTCAAGCGTTCGCGATATGCGAAGATGATATTCCGAGTACTTTGGATTTGGTACGACCATGCTCTCCTGATTTCCAGCTGGGAAATTGGCGAGTGGAGGAACGCCCCGGCATTTACGCAACAAGCATAATGTAAACCTTTACGGTTTTAAAAGCTCTATAGTTGGGCCTAGGCTTTAGAGTTTTCATTTTGTTAAGGCTTTGTGTCTTTTGTTTTTGAATTTATAATACAAGGATCTTTCTTCATCTGTTCCTGGTCTCTACCCATTCTCATTCATTTGCATGTTTACTTCTTTTTCTAAAACGGCAGATTCGATGACGAGTCCCCCGAAGGTACTAATACCTGGGACCCGTCTATCAACTTCGAGCAAGAAATGAATCAAACGGAAGATGAAGGAGATGAGGATGTGGGACTTCCTTCGGAACTAGAAAGAATGGTCGCCCATGAGGACCAAGAAATGGGGCCTCATCAAGAAGAAACAGAGCTAGTAAACTTAGGAATTGGCAGTGGAAAGAGGGAAGTAAATATAGGTACAGGCATTACCGCACCTATCCGTGAAGAATTAATAATCCTGCTAAAAGACTACCAAGACATCTTTGCTTGGTCATACCAAGATATGCCCGGTTTGAGTTCTGACATTGTGCAGCACCGATTACCTCTAAATCCCGGGTGTTCCCCGGTAAAACAGAAATTGAGGAGGATGAAGCCCGAAACATCCTTGAAGATAAAAGAAGAAGTGAAAAAGCAATTTGACGCTGGATTTCTGGCCGTCGCTCGGTATCCAGAATGGGTTGCCAACATCGTACCAGTTCCTAAAAAAGATGGGAAAGTACGAATGTGTGTAGATTACCGGGACCTGAATCGGGCCAGTCCCAAGGACAATTTTCCTTTACCACACATCGATATCCTCGTAGATAACACGGCCAATTTCGCTTTATTTTCCTTCATGGACGGTTTCTCTGGTTACAATCAGATAAAGATGGCGCCCGAGGATATGGAAAAGACTACTTTCGTCACCCTGTGGGGAACGTTCTGTTACAAGGTGATGTCCTTTGGACTCAAGAATGCCGGGGCAACTTATCAACGGGCCATGGTAGCTTTGTTCCATGATATGATGCATCAAGAGATCGAGGTCTACGTGGACGACATAATTGCTAAATCTAAATCTGAGGAAGAACACCTTGTCAACCTGCGGAAGTTGTTCGAAAGGCTTAAGAAATATCAATTAAGGTTGAACCCCGCTAAGTGTACCTTTGGGGTCAAATCAGGGAAGTTGCTTGGTTTCGTTGTAAGCCAGAAAGGGATAGAGGTAGACCCCGAAAAAGTGAAGGCTATCCTTGAGATGCCAGAACCCCGTACAGAGAGGCAAGTCCGAGGTTTCCTGGGGCGCTTGAATTATATTGCCAGATTCATATCGCAGCTCACCGCCATTTGTGAGCCGTTGTTTAAACTCTTGCGCAAAAACCAAACTGATCGGTGGAATGAG